>NW_028127259.1:0-180024 GCF_965231255.1 Vanellus vanellus | reverse complement strand
GGCATTTGAAAGGGTTCCAGGAGGCAGTGAGAACCAGCATTACTTTTCCCCGCTGGCACCCTTGCTGTGGCAGCAAAAGCTGGACGTTTGTCTTTTTTGCTCCGGAGGTTGCCGGGAAAGCGAAAAAAGGTGCTTTTGAGGATGGAGTCCGCAGGAAAGCAGAGAGGGCCAAATTGTCTGTGGCATTTGAAAGGGTTCCAGGAGGCAGTGAGAACCAGCATTACTTTTCCCCGCTGGCACCTTTGCTGTGGCAGCAAAAGCTGGGACGTTTGTCTTTTTTGCTCCTGAAATATCCAAAAGCGAAAACAGGTGCTTTTGAGGATGGAGTCCGCAGGAAAGGAGAGAGTGCCTGTCTGTGGCATTTGAAGGGTTCCAGGAGGCAGTGAGAACCAGCATTACTTTTCCCCGCTGGCGCCTTTGCTGTGGCAGCAAAAACCTGGACGTTTGTCTTTTTTGCTCCTGAAATATCCAAAAGCGAAAACAGGTGCTTTTGAGGATGGAGTCCGCAGGAAAGCAGAGAGGGCCAAATTGTCTGTGGCATTTGAAGAGGTTCCAGGAGGCAATGAGGACCAGCATCACTTTTCCCTGCTGGCACCTTTGCTGTGGCAGCAAAAGCTGGACGTTTGTCTTTTTTGCTCCTGAGGTTGCCGAAAGCGAAAACAGGTGCTTTTGAGGATGGAGTCCGCAGGAAAGCAGAGAGGGCCAAATTGTCTGTGGCATTTGAAGAGGTTCCAGGAGGCAATGAGGACCAGCATCACTTTTCCCCGCTGGCACCTTTGCTGTGGCAGCAAAAGCTGGACGTTTGTCTTTTTTGCTCCGGAGGCTGCCGAAAGCGAAAACAGGTGCTTTTGAGGATGGAGTCCGCAGGAAAGCAGAGAGGGCCAAATTGTCTGGGGCATTTGAAAGGGTTCCAGGAGGCAGTGAGAACCAGCATTACTTTTCCCCGCTGGCACCTTTGCTGTGGCAGCAAAAGCTGGACGTTTGTCTTTTTTGCTCCGGAGGTTGCCGAAAGCGAAAAAAGGTGCTTTTGAGGATGGAGTCCGCAGGAAAGCAGAGAGGGCCAAATTGTCTGGGGCATTTGAAAGGGTTCCAGGAGGCTGTGAGAACCAGCATTACTTTTCCCCGCTGGCACCTTTGCTGTGGCAGCAAAAGCTGGACGTTTGTCTTTTTTGCTCTTGAGGTTTCCAAAAGCGAAAACAGGTGCTTTTGAGGATGGAGTCCGCAGGAAAGCAGAGAGTGCCAAATTGTCTGGGGCATTTGAAAGGGTTCCAGGAGACAGTGAGAACCAGCATTACTTTTCCACGCTGGCGCCTTTGCTGTGGCAGCAAAACCTGGACGTTTGTCTTTTTCGCTCCGGTGGTTGCCGAAAGCGAAAAAAGGTGCTTTTGAGGATGGAGTCCGCAGGAAAGCAGAGAGGGCCAAATTGTCTGGGGCATTTGAAGAGGTTCCAGGAGTCAATGAGGACCAGCATCACTTTTCCCCGCTGGCACTTTTTCTGTGGCAGCAAAACCTGGACGTTTGTCTTTTTTGCTCCGGAGGTTGCCGAAAGCGAAAACAGGTGCTTTTGAGGATGGAGTCCGCAGGAAAGCAGAGAGGGCCAAATTGTCTGTGGCATTTGAAAGGGTTCCAGGAGGCAGTGAGAACCAGCATTACTTTTCCCCGCTGGCGCCTTTGCTGTGGCAGCAAAAGTTGGACGTTTGTCTTTTTTGCTCCTGAAATATCCAAAAGCGAAAACAGGTGCTTTTGAGGATGGAGTCCGCAGGAAAGCAGAGAGGGCCAAATTGTCTGGGGTATTTGAAAGAGTTCGAAAAGGCAATGAGGACCTGCATCACTTTTCCCGCTGGCACCTTTGCTGTGGCAGCAAAAGCTGGACGTTTGTCTTTTTACCACCGGAGGGCGCCGAAAGTGAAAAAAGGCGCTTTTGAGGATAGACTCCGCAGGAAAGCAGAGAGGGCCAAACTGTCTGGGGCATTTGAAAGGGTTCCAGGAGGCAGTGAGAACCAGCATTACTTTTCCCTGCTGGCACCTTTGCTGTGGCAGCAAAAGCTGGACGTTTGTCTTTTTTGCTCCGGAGGCTGCCGAAAGCGAAAACAGGTGCTTTTGAGGATGGAGTCCGCAGGAAAGCAGAGAGGGCCAAATTGTCTGGGGCATTTGAAAGGGTTCCAGGAGGCAGTGAGAACCAGCATTACTTTTCCCCGCTGGCGCCTTTGCTGTGGCAGCAAAAGCTGGACGTTTGTCTTTTTTGCTCCTGAAATATCCAAAAGCGAAAACAGGTGCTTTTGAGGATGGAGTCCGCAGGAAAGCAGAGAGGGCCAAATTGTCTGTGGCATTTGAAGAGGTTCCAGGAGGCAATGAGGACCAGCATCACTTTTCCCTGCTGGCACCTTTGCTGTGGCAGCAAAAGCTGGACGTTTGTCTTTTTTGCTCCTGAGGTTGCCGAAAGCGAAAACAGGTGCTTTTGAGGATGGAGTCCGCAGGAAAGCAGAGAGGGCCAAATTGTCTGTGGCATTTGAAGAGGTTCCAGGAGGCAATGAGGACCAGCATCACTTTTCCCCGCTGGCACCTTTGCTGTGGCAGCAAAAGCTGGACGTTTGTCTTTTTTGCTCCGGAGGCTGCCGAAAGCGAAAACAGTTGCTTTTGAGGATGGAGTCCGCAGGAAAGCAGAGAGGGCCAAATTGTCTGTGGCATTTGAAGAGGTTCCAGGAGGCAGTGAGAACCAGCATTACTTTTCCCCGCTGGCACCTTTGCTGTGGCAGCAAAAGCTGGACGTTTGTCTTTTTTGCTCCAGAGGTTGCCGAAAGCGATAACAGGTGCTTTTGAGGATGGAGTCCGCAGGAAAGCAGAGAGGGCCAAATTGTCTGGGGCATTTGAAAGGGTTCCAGGAGGCAGTGAGAACCAGCATTACTTTTCCCCGCTGGCACCTTTGCTGTGGCAGCAAAAGCTGGACGTTTGTCTTTTTTGCTCCGGAGGTTGCCGAAAGCGAAAAAAGGTGCTTTTGAGGATGGAGTCCGCAGGAAACCAGAGAGGGCCAAATTGTCTGGGTCATTTGAAAGGGTTCCAGGAGGCTGTGAGAACCAGCATTACTTTTCCCCGCTGGCACCTTTGCTGTGGCAGCAAAAGCTGGACGTTTGTCTTTTTTGCTCCTGAAATATCCAAAAGCGAAAACAGGTGCTTTTGAGGATGGAGTCCGCAAGAAAGCAGAGAGTGCCAAATTGTCTGGGGCATTTGAAAGGGTTCCAGGAGACAGTGAGAACCAGCATTACTTTTCCACGCTGGCGCCTTTGCTGTGGCAGCAAAACCTGGACGTTTGTCTTTTTCGCTCCGGTGGTTGCCGAAAGCGAAAAAAGGTGCTTTTGAGGATGGAGTCCGCAGGAAAGCAGAGAGGGCCAAATTGTCTGGGGCATTTGAAGAGGTTCCAGGAGTCAATGAGGACCAGCATCACTTTTCCCCGCTGGCACCTTTGCTGTGGCAGCAAAACCTGGACGTTTGTCTTTTTTGCTCCGGAGGCTGCCGAAAGCGAAAACAGGTGCTTTTGAGGATGGAGTCCGCAGGAAAGCAGAGAGGGCCAAATTGTCTGTGGCATTTGAAAGGGTTCCAGGAGGCAGTGAGAACCAGCATTACTTTTCCCCGCTGGCGCCTTTGCTGTGGCAGCAAAAGTTGGACGTTTTTCTTTTTTGCTCCTGAAATATCCAAAAGCGAAAACAGGTGCTTTTGAGGATGGAGTCCGCAGGAAAGCAGAGAGGGCCAAATTGTCTGGGGCATTTGAAAGAGTTCGAAAAGGCAATGTGACCAGCATCACTTTTCCCGCTGGCACCTTTGCTGTGGCAGCAAAAGCTGGACGTTTGTCTTTTTACCACCGGAGGGCGCCGAAAGTGAAAAAAGGCGCTTTTGAGGATAGACTCCGCAGGAAAGCAGAGAGGGCCAAATTGTCTGGGGCATTTGAAAGGGTTCCAGGAGGCAGTGAGAACCAGCATTACTTTTCCCTGCTGGCACCTTTGCTGTGGCAGCAAAAGCTGGACGTTTGTCTTTTTTGCTCCGGAGGCTGCCGAAAGCGAAAACAGGTGCTTTTGAGGATGGAGTCCGCAGGAAAGCAGAGAGGGCCAAATTGTCTGTGGCATTTGAAAGGGTTCCAGGAGGCAGTGAGAACCAGCATTACTTTTCCCCGCTGGCACCTTTGCTGTGGCAGCAAAAGCTGGACTTTTGTCTTTTTTGCTCCTGAGGTTTCCAAAAGCAAAAACAGGTGCTTTTGAGGATGGAGTCCGCAGGAAAGCAGAGAGGGCCAAATTGTCTGGGGCATTTGAAAGGGTTCCAGGAGGCAGTGAGAACCAGCATTACTTTTCCCCGCTGGCACCTTTGCTGGGCAGCAAAAGCTGGACGTTTGTCTTTTTTGCTCCGGAGGTTGCCGAAAGCGAAAACAGGTGCTTTTGAGGATGGAGTCCGCAGGAAAGCAGAGAGGGCCAAATTCTCTGGGGCATTTGAAAGGGTTCCAGGAGACAGTGAGAACCAGCATTACTTTTCCCCGCTGGCACCTTTGCTGAGGCAGCAAAAGCTGGACGTTTGTCTTTTTTGCTCCGGAGGCTGCCGAAAGCGAAAACAGGTGCTTTTGAGGATGGAGTCCTCAGGAAAGCAGAGAGGGCCAAATTGTCTGTGGCATTTGAAGAGGTTCCAGGAGGCAATGAAGACCAGCATTACTTTTCCCCGCTGGCACCTTTGCTGTGGCAGCAAAAGCTGGACGTTTGTCTTTTTTGCTCCGGAGGCTGCCGAAAGCGAAAACAGGTGCTTTTGAGGATGGAGTCCGCAGGAAAGCAGAGAGGGCCAAATTGTCTGTGGCATTTGAAAGGGTTCCAGGAGGCAGTGAGAACCAGCATTACTTTTCCCCGCTGGCACCTTTGCTGTGGCAGCAAAAGCTGGACGTTTGTCTTTTTTGCTCCAGAGGTTGCCGAAAGCGAAAACAGGTGCTTTTGAGGATGGAGTCCACAGGAAAGCAGAGAGGGCAAAATTGTCTGGGGCATTTGAAAGGGTTCCAGGAGGCAGTGAGAACCAGCATTACTTTTCCCCGCTGGCACCTTTGCTGTGGCAGCAAAAGCTGGACGTTTGTCTTTTTTGCTCCGGAGGTTGCCGAAAGCGAAAAAAGGTGCTTTTGAGGATGGAGTCCGCAGGAAAGCAGAGAGGGCCAAATTGTCTGTGGCATTTGAAAGGGTTCCAGGAGGCAGTGAGAACCAGCATTACTTTTCCCCGCTGGCACCTTTGCTGTGGCAGCAAAAGCTGGACGTTTGTCTTTTTTGCTCCTGAAATATCCAAAAGCGAAAACAGGTGCTTTTGAGGATGGAGTCCGCAGGAAAGGAGAGAGTGCCTGTCTGTGGCATTTGAAAGGGTTCCAGGAGGCAGTGAGAACCAGCATTACTTTTCCCCGCTGGCGCCTTTGCTGTGGCAGCAAAAGCTGGACGTTTGTCTTTTTTGCTCCTGAAATATCCAAAAGCGAAAACAGGTGCTTTTGAGGATGGAGTCCGCAGGAAAGCAGAGAGGGCCAAATTGTCTGTGGCATTTGAAGAGGTTCCAGGAGGCAATGAGGACCAGCATCACTTTTCCCTGCTGGCACCTTTGCTGTGGCAGCAAAAGCTGGACGTTTGTCTTTTTTGCTCCTGAGGTTGCCGAAAGCGAAAACAGGTGCTTTTGAGGATGGAGTCCGCAGGAAAGCAGAGAGGGCCAAATTGTCTGTGGCATTTGAAGAGGTTCCAGGAGGCAATGAGGACCAGCATCACTTTTCCCCGCTGGCACCTTTGCTGTGGCAGCAAAATCTGGACGTTTGTCTTTTTTGCTCCGGAGGTTGCCGAAAGCGAAAACAGGTGCTTTTGAGGATGGAGTCCGCAGGAAAGCAGAGAGGGCCAAATTGTCTGGGGCATTTGAAAGGGTTCCAGGAGGCAGTGAGAACCAGCATTACTTTTCCCCGCTGGCACCTTTGCTGTGGCAGCAAAAGCTGGACGTTTGTCTTTTTTGCTCCGGAGGTTGCCGAAAGCGAAAAAAGGTGCTTTTGAGGATGGAGTCCGCAGGAAAGCAGAGAGGGCCAAATTGTCTGGGGCATTTGAAAGGGTTCCAGGAGGCTGTGAGAACCAGCATTACTTTTCCCCGCTGGCACCTTTGCTGTGGCAGCAAAAGCTGGACGTTTGTCTTTTTTGCTCCTGAGGTTTCCAAAAGCGAAAACAGGTGCTTTTGAGGATGGAGTCCGCAGGAAAGCAGAGAGTGCCAAATTGTCTGGGGCATTTGAAAGGGTTCCAGGAGACAGTGAGAACCAGCATTACTTTTCCACGCTGGCGCCTTTGCTGTGGCAGCAAAACCTGGACGTTTGTCTTTTTCGCTCCGGTGGTTGCCGAAAGCGAAAACAGGTGCTTTTGAGGATGGAGTCCGCAGGAAAGCAGAGAGGGCCAAATTGTCTGGGGCATTTGAAGAGGTTCCAGGAGTCAATGAGGACCAGCATCACTTTTCCCCGCTGGCACCTTTTCTGTGGCAGCAAAACCTGGACGTTTGTCTTTTTTGCTCCGGAGGTTGCCGAAAGCGAAAACAGGTGCTTTTGAGGATGGAGTCCGCAGGAAAGCAGAGAGGGCCAAATTGTCTGTGGCATTTGAAAGGGTTCCAGGAGGCAGTGAGAACCAGCATTACTTTTCCCCGCTGGCGCCTTTGCTGTGGCAGCAAAAGTTGGACGTTTGTCTTTTTTGCTCCTGAAATATCCAAAAGCGAAAACAGGTGCTTTTGAGGATGGAGTCCGCAGGAAAGCAGAGAGGGCCAAATTGTCTGGGGTATTTGAAAGAGTTCGAAAAGGCAATGAGGACCTGCATCACTTTTCCCGCTGGCAACTTTGCTGTGGCAGCAAAAGCTGGACGTTTGTCTTTTTACCACCGGAGGGCGCCGAAAGTGAAAAAAGGCGCTTTTGAGGATAGACTCCGCAGGAAAGCAGAGAGGGCCAAATTGTCTGGGGCATTTGAAAGGGTTCCAGGAGGCAGTGAGAACCAGCATTACTTTTCCCTGCTGGCACCTTTGCTGTGGCAGCAAAAGCTGGACGTTTGTCTTTTTTGCTCCGGAGGCTGCCGAAAGCGAAAACAGGTGCTTTTGAGGATGGAGTCCGCAGGAAAGCAGAGAGGGCCAAATTGTCTGGGGCATTTGAAAGGGTTCCAGGAGGCAGTGAGAACTAGCATTACTTTTCCCCGCTGGCACCTTTGCTGGGCAGCAAAAGCTGGACGTTTGTCTTTTTTGCTCCGGAGGTTGCCGAAAGCGAAAACAGGTGCTTTTGAGGATGGAGTCCGCAGGAAAGCAGAGAGGGCCAAATTCTCTGGGGCATTTGAAAGGGTTCCAGGAGACAGTGAGAACCAGCATTACTTTTCCCCGCTGGCACCTTTGCTGAGGCAGCAAAAGCTGGACGTTTGTCTTTTTTGCTCCGGAGGCTGCCGAAAGCGAAAACAGGTGCTTTTGAGGATGGAGTCCTCAGGAAAGCAGAGAGGGCCAAATTGTCTGTGGCATTTGAAGAGGTTCCAGGGGGCAATGAAGACCAGCATTACTTTTCCCCGCTGGCACCTTTGCTGTGGCAGCAAAAGCTGGACGTTTGTCTTTTTTGCTCCGGAGGGCGCCGAAAGCGAAAACAGGTGCTTTTGAGGATGGAGTCCGCAGGAAAGCAGAGAGGGCCAAATTGTCTGTGGCATTTGAAAGGGTTCCAGGAGGCAGTGAGAACCAGCATTACTTTTCCCCGCTGGCACCTTTGCTGTGGCAGCAAAAGCTGGACGTTTGTCTTTTTTGCTCCAGAGGTTGCCGAAAGCGAAAACAGGTGCTTTTGAGGATGGAGTCCGCAGGAAAGCAGAGAGGGCCAAATTGTCTGGGGCATTTGAAAGGGTTCCAGGAGGCAGTGAGAACCAGCATTACTTTTCCCCGCTGGCACCTTTGCTGTGGCAGCAAAAGCTGGACGTTTGTCTTTTTTGCTCCGGAGGTTGCCGAAAGCGAAAAAAGGTGCTTTTGAGGATGGAGTCCGCAGGAAAGCAGAGAGGGCCAAATTGTCTGTGGCATTTGAAAGGGTTCCAGGAGGCAGTGAGAACCAGCATTACTTTTCCCCGCTGGCACCTTTGCTGTGGCAGCAAAAGCTGGACGTTTGTCTTTTTTGCTCCTGAAATATCCAAAAGCGAAAACAGGTGCTTTTGAGGATGGAGTCCGCAGGAAAGGAGAGAGTGCCTGTCTGTGGCATTTGAAAGGTTTCCAGGAGACAGTGAGAACCAGCATTACTTTTCCCCGCTGGCGCCTTTGCTGTGGCAGCAAAACCTGGACGTTTTTTTTTTTTCTCCGGTGCTTGCCGAAAGCGAAAACAGGTGATTTTGAGGATGGAGTCCGCACGAAAGCAGAGAGGGCCAAATTGTCTGTGGCATTTGAAGAGGTTCCAGGAGGCAATGAAGACCAGCATCACTTTTCCCCGCTGGCACCTTTGCTGTGGCAGCAAAAGCTGGACGTTTGTCTTTTTTGCTCCAGAGGCTGCCGAAAGCGAAAACAGGTGCTTTTGAGGATGGAGTCCGCAGGAAAGCAGAGAGGGCAAAATTGTCTGGGGCATTTGAAAGGGTTCCAGGAGGCAGTGAGAACCAGCATTACTTTTCCCCGCTGGCACCTTTGCTGTGGCAGCAAAAGCTGGACGTTTGTCTTTTTTGCTCCTGAGGTTTCCGAAAGCGAAAAAAGGTGCTTTTGAGGATGGAGTCCGCAGGAAAGCAGAGAGGGCCAAATTGTCTGTGGCATTTGAAGAGGTTCCAGGAGGCAATGAGGACCAGCATCACTTTTCCCCGCTGGCACCTTTGCTGTGGCAGCAAAAGCTGGACGTTTGTCTTTTTTGCTCCGGAGGTTGCCGAAAGCGAAAAAAGGTGCTTTTGAGGATGGAGTCCGCAGGAAAGCAGAGAGGGCCAAATTGTCTGGGGCATTTGAAAGGGTTCCAGGAGGCAGTGAGAACCAGCATTACTTTTCCCCGCTGGCGCCTTTGCTGTGGCAGCAAAAGATGGACGTTTGTCTTTTTTGCTCCTGAAATATCCAAAAGCGAAAACAGGTGCTTTTGAGGATGGAGTCCGCAGGAAAGCAGAGAGGGCCAAATTGTCTGGGGCATTTGAAAGAGTTCCAAAAGGCAATGAGGACCAGCATCACTTTTCCCCGCTGGCACCTTTGCTGTGGCAGCAAAAGCTGGACGTTTGTCTTTTTTGCTCCTGAGGTTGCCGAAAGCGAAAACAGTTGCTTTTGAGGATGGAGTCCGCAGGAAAGCAGAGAGGGCCAAATTGTCTGTGGCATTTGAAGAGGTTCCAGGAGGCAATGAGGACCAGCATCACTTTTCCCCGCTGGCACCTTTGCTGTGGCAGCAAAAGCTGGACGTTTGTCTTTTTTGCTCCGGAGGCTGCCGAAAGCGAAAACAGGTGCTTTTGAGGATGGAGTCCGCAGGAAAGCAGAGAGGGCCAAATTGTCTGGGGCATTTGAAGAGGTTCCAGGAGGCAATGAGGACCAGCATCACTTTTCCCCGCTTTCACCTTTGCTGTGGCAGCAAAAGCTGGACGTTTGTCTTTTTTGCTCCGGAGGCTGCCGAAAGCGAAAACAGGTGCTTTTGAGGATGGAGTCCGCAGGAAAGCAGAGAGGGCCAAATTGTCTGGGGCATTTGAAAGGGTTCCAGGAGGCAGTGAGAACCAGCATTACTTTTCCCCGCTGGCACCTTTGCTGTGGCAGCAAAAGCTGGACGTTTGTCTTTTTTGCTCCGGAGGCTGCCGAAAGCGAAAACAGGTGCTTTTGAGGATGGAGTCCGCAGGAAAGCAGGGAGGGCAAAATTGTCTGGGGCATTTGAAAGGGTTCCAGGAGACAGTGAGAACCAGCATTACTTTTCCCCGCTGGCGCCTTTGCTGTGGCAGCAAAACCTGGACGTTTGTCTTTTTTGCTCCTGAGGTTTCCGAAAGCGAAAAAAGGTGCTTTTGAGGATGGAGTCCGCAGGAAAGCAGAGAGGGCCAAATTGTCTGTGGCATTTGAAGAGGTTCCAGGAGGCAATGAGGACCAGCATCACTTTTCCTTGCTGGCACCTTTGCTGTGGCAGCAAAAGCTGGACGTTTGTCTTTTTTGCTCCGGAGGCTGCCGAAAGCGAAAACAGGTGCTTTTGAGGATGGAGTCCACAGGAAAGCAGAGAGGGCCAAATTGTCTGGGGCATTTGAAGAGGTTCCAGGAGGCAATGAGGACCAGCATCACTTTTCCCCGCTTTCACCTTTGCTGTGGCAGCAAAAGCTGGACGTTTGTCTTTTTTGCTCCGGAGGCTGCCGAAAGCGAAAACAGGTGCTTTTGAGGATGGAGTCCGCAGGAAAGCAGAGAGGGCAAAATTGTCTGGGGCATTTGAAAGGGTTCCAGGAGGCAGTGAGAACCAGCATTACTTTTCCCCGCTGGCACCTTTGCTGTGGCAGCAAAAGCTGGACGTTTGTCTTTTTTGCTCCTGAGGTTGCCGAAAGCGAAAACAGGTGCTTTTGAGGATGGAGTCCGCAGGAAAGCAGAGAGGGCCAAATTGTCTGGGGCATTTGAAAGGGTTCCAGGAGGCAGTGAGAACCAGCATTACTTTTCCCCGCTGGCACCTTTGCTGTGGCAGCAAAAGCTGGACGTTTGTCTTTTTTGCTCCGGAGGCTGCCGAAAGCGAAAACAGGTGCTTTTGAGGATGGAGTCCGCAGGAAAGCAGGGAGTGCCAAATTGTCTGGGGCATTTGAAAGGGTTCCAGGAGACAGTGAGAACCAGCATTACTTTTCCCCGCTGGCGCCTTTGCTGTGGCAGCAAAACCTGGACGTTTGTCTTTTTTGCTCCGGAGGTTGCCGAAAGCGAAAAAAGGTGCTTTTGAGGATGGAGTCCGCAGGAAAGCAGAGAGGGCCAAATTGTCTGTGGCATTTGAAGAGGTTCCAGGAGGCAATGAGGACCAGCATCACTTTTCCTTGCTGGCACCTTTGCTGTGGCAGCAAAAGCTGGACGTTTGTCTTTTTTGCTCCGGAGGCTGCCGAAAGCGAAAACAGGTGCTTTTGAGGATGGAGTCCGCAGGAAAGCAGAGAGGGCCAAATTGTCTGGGGCATTTGAAGAGGTTCCAGGAGGCAATGAGGACCAGCATCACTTTTCCCCGCTTTCACCTTTGCTGTGGCAGCAAAAGCTGGACGTTTGTCTTTTTTGCTCCGGAGGCTGCCGGAAGCGAAAACAGGTGCTTTTGAGGATGGAGTCCGCAGGAAAGCAGAGAGGGCAAAATTGTCTGGGGCATTTGAAAGGGTTCCAGGAGGCAGTGAGAACCAGCATTACTTTTCCCCGCTGGCACCTTTGCTGTGGCAGCAAAAGCTGGACGTTTGTCTTTTTTGCTCCTGAGGTTGCCGAAAGCGAAAACAGGTGCTTTTGAGGATGGAGTCCGCAGGAAAGCAGAGAGGGCCAAATTGTCTGGGGCATTTGAAAGGGTTCCAGGAGGCAGTGAGAACCAGCATTACTTTTCCCCGCTGGCACCTTTGCTGTGGCAGCAAAAGCTGGACGTTTGTCTTTTTTGCTCCGGAGGCTGCCGAAAGCGAAAACAGGTGCTTTTGAGGATGGAGTCCTCAGGAAAGCAGAGAGGGCCAAATTGTCTGTGGCATTTGAAGAGGTTCCAGGAGGCAATGAAGACCAGCATTACTTTTCCCCGCTGGCACCTTTGCTGTGGCAGCAAAAGCTGGACGTTTGTCTTTTTTGCTCCGGAGGCTGCCGAAAGCGAAAACAGGTGCTTTTGAGGATGGAGTCCGCAGGAAAGCAGAGAGGGCCAAATTGTCTGTGGCATTTGAAAGGGTTCCAGGAGGCAGTGAGAACCAGCATTACTTTTCCCCGCTGGCACCTTTGCTGTGGCAGCAAAAGCTGGACGTTTGTCTTTTTTGCTCCAGAGGTTGCCGAAAGCGAAAACAGGTGCTTTTGAGGATGGAGTCCGCAGGAAAGCAGAGAGTGCCAAATTGTCTGGGGCATTTGAAGGGGTTCCAGGAGGCAGTGAGAACCAGCATTACTTTTCCCCGCTGGCACCTTTGCTGTGGCAGCAAAAGCTGGACGTTTGTCTTTTTTGCTCCGGAGGTTGCCGAAAGCGAAAAAAGGTGCTTTTGAGGATGGAGTCCGCAGGAAAGCAGAGAGGGCCAAATTGTCTGTGGCATTTGAAAGGGTTCCAGGAGGCAGTGAGAACCAGCATTACTTTTCCCCGCTGGCACCTTTGCTGTGGCAGCAAAAGCTGGACGTTTGTCTTTTTTGCTCCTGAAATATCCAAAAGCGAAAACAGGTGCTTTTGAGGATGGAGTCCACAGGAAAGCAGAGAGGGCCAAATTGTCTGTGGCATTTGAAGAGGTTCCAGGAGGCAATGAAGACCAGCATCACTTTTCCCCGCTGGCACCTTTGCTGTGGCAGCAAAAGCTGGACGTTTGTCTTTTTTGCTCCGGAGGCTGCCGAAAGCGAAAACAGGTGCGTTTGAGGATGGAGTCCGCAGGAAAGCAGAGAGGGCCAAATTGTCTGTGGCATTTGAAAGGGTTCCAGGAGGCAGTGAGAACCAGCATTACTTTTCCCCGCTGGCACCTTTGCTGGGCAGCAAAAGCTGGACGTTTGTCTTTTTTGCTCCGGGAGGCTGCGGAAAGCGAAAAACAGGTGCTTTTGAGGATGGAGTCCGCAGGAAAGCAGAGAGGGCCAAATTGTCTGTGGCATTTGAAGAGGTTCCAGGAGGCAATGAGGACCAGCATCACTTTTCCCCGCTTTCACCTTTGCTGTGGCAGCAAAAGCTGGACGTTTGTCTTTTTTGCTCCGGAGGCTGCCGAAAGCGAAAACAGGTGCTTTTGAGGATGGAGTCCGCAGGAAAGCAGAGAGGGCAAAATTGTCTGGGGCATTTGAAAGGGTTCCAGGAGGCAGTGAGAACCAGCATTACTTTTCCCCGCTGGCACCTTTGCTGTGGCAGCAAAAGCTGGACGTTTGTCCTTTTTTGCTCCTGAGGTTGCCGAAAGCGAAAACAGGTGCTTTTGAGGATGGAGTCCGCAGGAAAGCAGAGAGGGCCAAATTGTCTGGGGCATTTGAAAGGGTTCATGAGGCAGTGAGAACCAGCATTACTTTTTCCCCGCTGGCGCCTTTGCTGTGGCAGCAAACCTGGACGTTTGTCTTTTTTGCTCCTGAGGTTTCCGAAAGCGAAAAAAGGTGCTTTTGAGGATGGAGTCCGCAGGAAAGCAGAGAGGGCCAAATTGTCTGTGGCATTTGAAGAGGTTCCAGGAGGCAATGAGGACCAGCATCACTTTTCCCCGCTGGCACCTTTGCTGTGGCAGCAAAAGCTGGACGTTTGTCTTTTTTGCTCCTGAGGTTGCCGAAAGCGAAAACAGGTGCTTTTGAGGATGGAGTCCGCAGGAAAGCAGAGAGGGCCAAATTGTCTGGGGCATTTGAAAAGGGTTCCAGGAGGCAGTGAGAACCAGCATTACTTTTCCCCGCTGGCGCCTTTGCTGTGGCAGCAAAAGATGGGACGTTTGTCTTTTTTGCTCCTGAAATATCCAAAAGCGAAAACAGGTGCTTTTGAGGATGGAGTCCGCAGGAAAGCAGAGAGGGCCAAATTGTCTGGGGGCATTTGAAAGAGTTTCCAAAAGGCAATGAGGACCAGCATCACTTTTCCCCGCTGGCACCTTTGCTGTGGGGCAGCAAAAGCTGGACGTTTGTCTTTTTTGCTCCCTGAGGTTGCCGAAAGCGAAAACAGTTGCTTTTGAGGATGGAGTCCGCAGGAAAGCAGAGAGGGCCACACTAGTATGTGGCATTTGAAAGAGGTTCCAGAGGCAATGAGGACCAGCATCACTTTTCCCCGCTGGCACCTTTGCTGTGGCAGCAAAAGCTGGACGTTTGTCTTTTTTGCTCCTGAGGTTGCCGAAAGCGAAAACAGGTGCTTTTGAGGATGGAGTCCGCAGGAAAGCAGAGAGGGCCAAATTGTCTGGGGCATTTGAAGAGGTTCCAGGAGGCAATGAGGACCAGCATCACTTTTCCCCGCTTTCACCTTTGCTGTGGCAGCAAAAGCTGGACGTTTGTCTTTTTTGCTCCGGAGGCTGCCGAAAGCGAAAACAGGTGCTTTTGAGGATGGAGTCCGCAGGAAAGCAGAGAGGGCCAAATTGTCTGGGGCATTTGAAAGGGTTCCAGGAGGCAGTGAGAACCAGCATTACTTTTCCCCGCTGGCACCTTTGCTGTGGCAGCAAAAGCTGGACGTTTGTCTTTTTTGCTCCTGAGGTTGCCGAAATCGAAAAAAGGTGCTTTTGAGGATGGAGTCCGCAGGAAAGCAGAGAGGGCCAAATTGTCTGGGGCATTTGAAAGGGTTCCAGGAGGCAGTGAGAACCAGCATTACTTTTCCCCGCTGGCACCTTTGCTGTGGCAGCAAAAGCTGGACGTTTGTCTTTTTTGCTCCGGAGGCTGCCGAAAGCGAAAACAGGTGCTTTTGAGGATGGAGTCCGCAGGAAAGCAGAGAGGGCCAAATTGTCTGTGGCATTTGAAGAGGTTCCAGGAGGCAATGAGGACCAGCATCACTTTTCCCCGCTGGCACCTTTGCTGTGGCAGCAAAAGCTGGACGTTTGTCTTTTTTGCTCCGGAGGCTGCCGAAAGCGAAAACAGGTGCTTTTGAGGATGGAGTCCGCAGGAAAGCAGAGAGGGCCAAATTGTCTGGGGCATTTGAAGAGGTTCCAGGAGGCAATGAGGACCAGCATCACTTTTCCCCGCTTTCACATGTGCTGTGGCAGCAAAAGCTGGACGTTTGTCTTTTTTGCTCCGGAGGCTGCCGAAAGCGAAAACAGGTGCTTTTGAGGATGGAGTCCGCAGGAAAGCAGAGAGGGCAAAATTGTCTGGGGCATTTGAAAGGGTTCCAGGAGGCAGTGAGAACCAGCATTACTTTTCCCCGCTGGCACCTTTGCTGTGGCAGCAAAAGCTGGACGTTTGTCTTTTTTGCTCCTGAGGTTGCCGAAAGCGAAAAAAGGTGCTTTTGAGGATGGAGTCCGCAGGAAAGCAGAGAGGGCCAAATTGTCTGTGGCATTTGAAGAGGTTCCAGGAGGCAATGAGGACTAGCATCACTTTTCCCCGCTGGCACCTTTGCTGTGGCAGCAAAAGCTGGACGTTTGTCTTTTTTGCTCCTGAGGTTGCCGAAAGCGAAAACAGGTGCTTTTGAGGATGGAGTCCGCAGGAAAGCAGAGAGGGCCAAATTGTCTGGGGCATTTGAAGAGATTCCAGGAGGCAATGAGGACCAGCATCACTTTTCCCCGCTGGCACCTTTGCTGTGGCAGCAAAAGCTGGACGTTTGTCTTTTTTGCTCCGGAGGTTGCCGAAAGCGAAAACAGGTGCTTTTGAGGATGGAGTCCGCAGGAAAGCAGAGAGGGCCAAATTGTCTGTGGCATTTGAAGAGGTTCCAGGAGGCAGTGAGAACCAGCATTACTTTTCCCCGCTGGCACCTTTGCTGTGGCAGCAAAAGCTGGACGTTTGTCTTTTTTGCTCCGGAGGTTGCCGAAAGCGAAAAAAGGTGCTTTTGAGGATGGAGTCCGCAGGAAAGCAGAGAGGGCCAAATTGTCTGTGGCATTTGAAAGGGTTGCAGGAGGCAGTGAGAACCAGCATTACTTTTCCCCGCTGGCACCTTTGCTGTGGCAGCAAAAGCTGGACGTTTGTCTTTTTTGCTCCGGAGGCTGCCGAAAGCGAAAAAAGGTGCTTTTGAGGATGGAGTCCGCAGGAAAGCAGAGAGGGGCCAAATTGTCTGTGGCATTTGAAGAGGTTCCAGGAGTCAGTGAGAACCAGCATTACTTTTCCCCGCTGGCACCTTTGCTGTGGCAGCAAAAGCTGGACGTTTGTCTTTTTTGCTCCTGAGGTTGCCGAAAGCGAAAACAGGTGCTTTTGAGGATGGAGTCCGCAGGAAAGCAGAGAGTGCCAAATTGTCTGTGGCATTTGAAAGGGTTCCAGGAGACAGTGAGAACCAGCATTACTTTTCCCCGCTGGCACCTTTGCTGTGGCAGCAAAAGCTGGACGTTTGTCTTTTTTGCTCCGGAGGCTGCCGAAAGCGAAAACAGGTGCTTTTGAGGATGGAGTCCGCAGGAAAGCAGAGAGGGCCAAATTGTCTGGGGCATTTGAAAGGGTTCCAGGAGGCAGTGAGAACCAGCATTACTTTTCCCCGCTGTCACCTTTGCTGTGGCAGCAAAAGCTGGACGTTTGTCTTTTTTGCTCCGGAGGCTGCCGAAAGCGAAAAAGGTGCTTTTGAGGATGGAGTCCGCAGGAAAGCAGAGAGGGCCAAATTGTCTGTGGCATTTGAAAGGGTTCCAGGAGGCAGTGAGAACCAGCATTACTTTTCCCCGCTGGCACCTTTGCTGTGGCAGCAAAAGCTGGACGTTTGTCTTTTTTGCTCCGGAGGCTGCCGAAAGCGAAAAAAGGTGCTTTTGAGGATGGAGTCCGCAGGAAAGCAGAGAGGGCCAAATTGTCTGTGGCATTTGAAGAGGTTCCAGGAGTCAGTGAGAACCAGCATTACTTTTCCCCGCTGGCACCTTTGCTGTGGCAGCAAAACCTCGACGTTTCTCTTTTTTGCTCCGGAGGTTGCCGAAAGCGAAAACAGGTGCTTTTGAGGATGGAGTCCGCAGGAAAGCAGAGAGTGCCAAATTGTCTGTGGCATTTGAAAGGGTTCCAGGAGACAGTGAGAACCAGCATTACTTTTCCCCGCTGGCACCTTTGCTGTGGCAGCAAAAGCTGGACGTTTGTCTTTTTTGCTCCGGAGGCTGCCGAAAGCGAAAACAGGTGCTTTTGAGGATGGAGTCCGCAGGAAAGCAGAGAGGGCCAAATTGTCTGGGGCATTTGAAAGGGTTCCAGGAGGCAGTGAGAACCAGCATTACTTTTCCCCGCTGGCACCTTTGCTGTGGCAGCAAAAGCTGGACGTTTGTCTTTTTTGCTCCGGAGGTTGCCGAAAGCGAAAACAGGTGCTTTTGAGGATGGAGTCCACAGGAAAGCAGAGAGGGCCAAATTGTCTGGGGCATTTGAAAGGTTTCCAGGAGACAGTGAGAACCAGCATTACTTTTCCCCGCTGGCGCCTTTGCTGTGGCAGCAAAACCTGGACGTTTGTCTTTTTTGCTCCTGAGGTTGCCGAAAGCGAAAACAGGTGCTTTTGAGGATGGAGTCCGCAGGAAAGCAGAGAGGCCCAATTTGTCTGTGGCATTTGAAGAGGTTCCAGGAGGCAATGAAGACCAGCATTACTTTTCCCCCTGGCACCTTTGCTGTGGCAGCAAAAGCTGGACGTTTGTCTTTTTTGCTCCGGAGGCTGCCGAAAGCGAAAACAGGTGCTTTTGAGGATGGAGTCCGCAGGAAAGCAGAGAGGGCCAAATTGTCTGGGGCATTTGAAAGGGTTCCAGGAGGCAGTGAGAACCAGCATTACTTTTCCCCGCTGGCGCCTTTGCTGTGGCAGCAAAAGCTGGACGTTTGTCTTTTTTGCTCCTGAAATATCCAAAAGCGAAAACAGGTGCTTTTGAGGATGGAGTCCGCAGGAAAGCAGAGAGGGCCAAATTGTCTGGGGCATTTGAAAGAGTTCCAAAAGGCAATGAGGACCAGCATCACTTTTCCCCGGTGGCACCTTTGCTGTGGCAGCAAAAGCTGGACGTTTGTCTTTTTACCACCGGAGGGCGCCGAAAGTAAAAAAAGGCGCTTTTGAGGATGGAGTCCGCAGGAAAGCAGAGAGGGCCAAATTGTCTGGGGCATTTGAAAGGGTTCCAGGAGGCAGTGAGAACCAGCATTACTTTTCCCCGCTGGCACCTTTGCTGTGGCAGCAAAAGCTGGACGTTTGTCTTTTTTGCTCCGGAGGCTGCCGAAAGCGAAAACAGGTGCTTTTGAGGATGGAGTCCGCAGGAAAGCAGAGAGGGCCAAATTGTCTGTGGCATTTGAAAGGGTTCCAGGAGGCAGTGAGAACCAGCATTACTTTTCCCCGCTGGCACCTTTGCTGCGGCAGCAAAAGCTGGACGTTTGTCTTTTTTGCTCCGGAGGCTGCCGAAAGCGAAAAAAGGTGCTTTTGAGGATGGAGTCCGCAGGAAAGCAGAGAGGGCCAAATTGTCTGTGGCATTTGAAGAGGTTCCAGGAGTCAGTGAGAACCAGCATTACTTTTCCCCGCTGGCACCTTTGCTGTGGCAGCAAAACCTCGACGTTTCTCTTTTTTGCTCCGGAGGCTGCCGAAAGCGAAAACAGGTGCTTTTGAGGATGGAGTCCGCAGGAAAGCAGAGAGGGCCAAATTGTCTGGGGCATTTGAAAGAGTTCCAAAAGGCAATGAGGACCAGCATCACTTTTCCCCGCTGGCACCTTTGCTGTGGCAGCAAAAGCTGGACGTTTGTCTTTTTACCACCGGAGGGCGCCAAAAGTAAAAAAAGGCGCTTTTGAGGATGGAGTCCGCAGGAAAGCAGAGAGGGCCAAATTGTCTGGGGCATTTGAAAGGGTTCCAGGAGGCAGTGAGAACCAGCATTACTTTTCCCCGCTGGCACCTTTGCTGTGGCAGCAAAACCTGGACGTTTGTCTTTTTTGCTCCGGAGGCTGCCGAAAGCGAAAACAGGTGCTTTTGAGGATGGAGTCCGCAGGAAAGCAGAGAGGGCCAAATTGTCTGGGGCATTTGAAAGGGTTCCAGGAGGCAGTGAGAACCAGCATTACTTTTCCCCGCTGGCACCTTTGCTGGGCAGCAAAAGCTGGACGTTTGTCTTTTTTGCTCCGGAGGCTGCCGAAAGCGAAAACAGGTGCTTTTGAGGATGGAGTCCGCAGGAAAGCAGAGAGGGCCAAATTGTCTGTGGCATTTGAAAGGGTTCCAGGAGGCAGTGAGAACCAGCATTACTTTTCCCCGCTGGCACCTTTGCTGTGGCAGCAAAAGCTGGACGTTTGTCTTTTTTGCTCCGGAGGTTGCCGAAAGCGAAAACAGGTGCTTTTGAGGATGGAGTCCGCAGGAAAGCACAGAGGGCCAAATTCTCTGGGGCATTTGAAAGGGTTCCAGGAGACAGTGAGAACCAGCATTACTTTTCCCCGCTGGCACCTTTGCTGTGGCAGCAAAAGCTGGACGTTTCTCTTTTTTGCTCCGGAGGCTGCCGAAAGCGAAAACAGGTGCTTTTGAGGATGGAGTCCGCAGGAAAGCAGAGAGGGCAAAATTGTCTGGGGCATTTGAAAGGGTTCCAGGAGGCAGAGAGAACCAGCATTACTTTTCCCCGCTGGCACCTTTGCTGTGGCAGCAAAAGCTGGACGTTTGTCTTTTTTGCTCCGGAGGTTGCCGAAAGCGAAAAAAGGTGCTTTTGAGGATGGAGTCCGCAGGAAAGCAGAGAGGGCCAAATTGTCTGTGGCATTTGAAAGGGTTCCAGGAGGCAGTGAGAACCAGCATTACTTTTCCCCGCTGGCACCTTTGCTGTGGCAGCAAAAGCTGGACGTTTGTCTTTTTTGCTCCTGAGGTTTCCGAAAGCGAAAAAAGGTGCTTTTGAGGATGGAGTCCGCAGGAAAGCAGAGAGGGCCAAATTGTCTGGGGCATTTGAAGAGGTTCCAGGAGGCAATGAGGACCAGCATCACTTTTCCCCGCTGGCACCTTTGCTGTGGCAGCAAAAGCTGGACGTTTGTCTTTTTTGCTCCTGAGGTTGCCGAAAGCGAAAACAGGTGCTTTTGAGGATGGAGTCCGCAGGAAAGCAGAGAGGGCCAAATTGTCTGTGGCATTTGAAGAGGTTCCAGGAGTCAGTGAGAACCAGCATTACTTTTCCCCGCTGGCACCTTTGCTGTGGCAGCAAAACCTCGACGTTTCTCTTTTTTGCTCCGGAGGTTGCCGAAAGCGAAAACAGGTGCTTTTGAGGATGGAGTCCGCAGGAAAGCAGAGAGTGCCAAATTGTCTGTGGCATTTGAAAGGGTTCCAGGAGACAGTGAGAACCAGCATTACTTTTCCCCGCTGGCACCTTTGCTGTGGCAGCAAAAGCTGGACGTTTGTCTTTTTTGCTCCGGAGGCTGCCGAAAGCGAAAACAGGTGCTTTTGAGGATGGAGTCCGCAGGAAAGCAGAGAGGGCCAAATTGTCTGGGGCATTTGAAAGGGTTCCAGGAGGCAGTGAGAACCAGCATTACTTTTCCCCGCTGGCACCTTTGCTGTGGCAGCAAAAGCTGGACGTTTGTCTTTTTTGCTCCGGAGGTTGCCGAAAGCGAAAACAGGTGCTTTTGAGGATGGATTCCGCAGGAAAGCAGAGAGGGCCAAATTGTCTGGGGCATTTGAAAGGGTTCCAGGAGACAGTGAGAACCAGCATTACTTTTCCCCGCTGGCGCCTTTGCTGTGGCAGCAAAAGCTGGACGTTTGTCTTTTTTGCTCCTGAAATATCCAAAAGCGAAAACAGGTGCTTTTGAGGATGGAGTCCGCAGGAAAGCAGAGAGGGCCAAATTGTCTGGGGCATTTGAAAGAGTTCCAAAAGGCAATGAGGACCAGCATCACTTTTCCCCGCTGGCACCTTTGCTGTGGCAGCAAAACCTGGACGTTTGTCTTTTTACCACCGGAGGGCGCCGAAAGTAAAAAAAGGCGCTTTTGAGGATGGAGTCCGCAGGAAAGCAGAGAGGGCCAAATTGTCTGGGGCATTTGAAAGGGTTCCAGGAGGCAGTGAGAACCAGCATTACTTTTCCCCGCTGGCACCTTTGCTGCGGCAGCAAAAGCTGGACGTTTGTCTTTTTTGCTCCGGAGGCTGCCGAAAGCAAAAAAAGGTGCTTTTGAGGATGGAGTCCGCAGGAAAGCAGAGAGGGCCAAATTGTCTGTGGCATTTGAAGAGGTTCCAGGAGTCAGTGAGAACCAGCATTACTTTTCCCCGCTGGCACCTTTGCTGTGGCAGCAAAACCTCGACGTTTCTCTTTTTTGCTCCGGAGGCTGCCGAAAGCGAAAACAGGTGCTTTTGAGGATGGAGTCCGCAGGAAAGCAGAGAGGGCCAAATTGTCTGGGGCATTTGAAAGAGTTCCAAAAGGCAATGAGGACCAGCATCACTTTTCCCCGGTGGCACCTTTGCTGTGGCAGCAAAAGCTGGACGTTTGTCTTTTTACCACCGGAGGGCGCCGAAAGTAAAAAAAGGCGCTTTTGAGGATGGAGTCCGCAGGAAAGCAGAGAGGGCCAAATTGTCTGGGGCATTTGAAAGGGTTCCAGGAGGCAGTGAGAACCAGCATTACTTTTCCCCGCTGGCACCTTTGCTGTGGCAGCAAAAGCTGGACGTTTGTCTTTTTTGCTCCGGAGGCTGCCGAAAGCGAAAACAGGTGCTTTTGAGGATGGAGTCCGCAGGAAAGCAGAGAGGGCCAAATTGTCTGTGGCATTTGAAAGGGTTCCAGGAGGCAGTGAGAACCAGCATAACTTTTCCCCGCTGGCACCTTTGCTGCGGCAGCAAAAGCTGGACGTTTGTCTTTTTTGCTCCGGAGGCTGCCGAAAGCGAAAAAAGGTGCTTTTGAGGATGGAGTCCGCAGGAAAGCAGAGAGGGCCAAATTGTCTGTGGCATTTGAAGAGGTTCCAGGAGTCAGTGAGAACCAGCATTACTTTTCCCCGCTGGCACCTTTGCTGTGGCAGCAAAACCTCGACGTTTCTCTTTTTTGCTCCGGAGGCTGCCGAAAGCGAAAACAGGTGCTTTTGAGGATGGAGTCCGCAGGAAAGCAGAGAGGGCCAAATTGTCTGGGGCATTTGAAAGAGTTCCAAAAGGCAATGAGGACCAGCATCACTTTTCCCCGCTGGCACCTTTGCTGTGGCAGCAAAAGCTGGACGTTTGTCTTTTTACCACCGGAGGGCGCCAAAAGTAAAAAAAGGCGCTTTTGAGGATTGAGTCCGCAGGAAAGCAGAGAGGGCCAAATTGTCTGGGGCATTTGAAAGGGTTCCAGGAGGCAGTGAGAACCAGCATTACTTTTCCCCGCTGGCACCTTTGCTGTGGCAGCAAAACCTGGACGTTTGTCTTTTTTGCTCCTGAGGTTGCCGAAAGCGAAAACAGGTGCTTTTGAGGATGGAGTCCGCAGGAAAGCAGAGAGGGCCAAATTGTCTGGGGCATTTGAAAGGGTTCCAGGAGGCAGTGAGAACCAGCATTACTTTTCCCCGCTGGCACCTTTGCTGGGCAGCAAAAGCTGGACGTTTGTCTTTTTTGCTCCGGAGGCTGCCGAAAGCGAAAACAGGTGCTTTTGAGGATGGAGTCCGCAGGAAAGCAGAGAGGGCCAAATTGTCTGTGGCATTTGAAAGGGTTCCAGGAGGCAGTGAGAACCAGCATTACTTTTCCCCGCTGGCACCTTTGCTGTGGCAGCAAAAGCTGGACGTTTGTCTTTTTTGCTCCGGAGGTTGCCGAAAGCGAAAACAGGTGCTTTTGAGGATGGAGTCCGCAGGAAAGCAGAGAGGGCCAAATTCTCTGGGGCATTTGAAAGGGTTCCAGGAGACAGTGAGAACCAGCATTACTTTTCCCCGCTGGCACCTTTGCTGTGGCAGCAAAAGCTGGACGTTTCTCTTTTTTGCTCCGGAGGCTGCCGAAAGCGAAAACAGGTGCTTTTGAGGATGGAGTCCGCAGGAAAGCAGAGAGGGCCAAATTGTCTGGGGCATTTGAAAGGGTTCCAGGAGGCAGTGAGAACCAGCATTACTTTTCCCCGCTGGCGCCTTTGCTGTGGCAGCAAAAGCTGGACGTTTGTCTTTTTTGCTCCTGAAATATCCAAAAGCGAAAACAGGTGCTTTTGAGGATGGAGTCCACAGGAAAGCAGAGAGGGCCAAATTGTCTGGGGCATTTGAAAGAGTTCCAAAAGGCAATGAGGACCAGCATTACTTTTCCCCGCTGGCACCTTTGCTGTGGCAGCAAAACCTGGACGTTTGTCTTTTTCGCTCCGGTGCTTGCCGAAAGCGAAAACAGGTGCTTTTGAGGATGGAGTCCGCAGGAAAGCAGAGAGGGCCAAATTGTCTGTGGCATTTGAAGAGGTTCCAGGAGGCAATGAGGACCAGCATCACTTTTCCCCGCTTTCACCTTTGCTGTGGCAGCAAAAGCTGGACGTTTGTCTTTTTTTCTCCGGAGGCTGCCGAAAGCGAAAACAGGTGCTTTGGAGGATGGAGTCCGCAGGAAAGCAGAGAAAGCAAAATTGTCTGGGGCATTTGAAAGGGTTCCAGGAGGCAGTGAGAACCAGCATTACTTTTACCCGCTGGCACCTTTGCTGTGGCAGCAAAAGCTGGACGTTTGTCTTTTTTGCTCCTGAGGTTGCCGAAAGCGAAAACAGGTGCTTTTGAGGATGGAGTCCGCAGGAAAGCAGAGAGGGCCAAATTGTCTGGGGCATTTGAAAGGGTTCCAGGAGGCAGTGAGAACCAGCATTACTTTTCCCCGCTGGCACCTTTGCTGTGGCAGCAAAAGCTGGACGTTTGTCTTTTTTGCTCCGGAGGCTGCCGAAAGCGAAAATAGGTGCTTTTGAGGATGGAGTCCGCAGGAAAGCAGAGAGGGCCAAATTGTCTGGGGCATTTGAAAGGGTTCCAGGAGGCAGTGAGAACCAGCATTACTTTTCCCCGCTGGCACCTTTGCTGCGGCAGCAAAAGCTGGACGTTTGTCTTTTTTGCTCCGGAGGCTGCCGAAAGCGAAAAAAGGTGCTTTTGAGGATGGAGTCCGCAGGAAAGCAGAGAGGGCCAAATTGTCTGTGGCATTTGAAGAGGTTCCAGGAGTCAGTGAGAACCAGCATTACTTTTCCCCGCTGGCACCTTTGCTGTGGCAGCAAAACCTCGACGTTTCTCTTTTTTGCTCCGGAGGCTGCCGAAAGCGAAAACAGGTGCTTTTGAGGATGGAGTCCGCAGGAAAGCAGAGAGGGCCAAATTGTCTGGGGCATTTGAAAGAGTTCCAAAAGGCAATGAGAACCAGCATTACTTTTCCCCGCTGGCGCCTTTGCTGTGGCAGCAAAACCTGGACGTTTGTCTTTTTTGCTCCTGAGGTTTCCGAAAGCGAAAAAAGGTGCTTTTGAGGATGGAGTCCGCAGGAAAGCAGAGAGGGCCAAATTGTCTGTGGCATTTGAAGAGGTTCCAGGAGGCAATGAGGACCAGCATCACTTTTCCCCGCTGGCACCTTTGCTGTGGCAGCAAAAGCTGGACTTTTGTCTTTTTTGCTCCTGAGGTTGCCGAAAGCGAAAACAGGTGCTTTTGAGGATGGAGTCCGCAGGAAAGCAGAGAGGGCCAAATTGTCTGTGACATTTGAAGAGGTTCCAGGAGGCAATGAGGACCAGCATCACTTTTCCCCGCTGGCACCTTTGCTGTGGCAGCAAAAGCTGGACGTTTGTCTTCTTTGCTCCGGAGTATGCCGAAAGCGAAAACAGGTGCTTTTGAGGATGGAGTCCGCAGGAAAGCAGAGAGGGCCAAATTGTCTGTGGCATTTGAAGAGGTTCCAGGAGGCAATGAAGACCAGCATTACTTTTCCCCGCTGGCACCTTTGCTGTGGCAGCAAAAGCTGTACGTTTGTCTTTTTTGCTCCGGAGGCTGCCGAAAGCGAAAACAGGTGCTTTTGAGGATGGAGTCCGCAGGAAAGCAGAGAGGGCCAAATTGTCTGTGGCATTTGAAAGGGTTCCAGGAGGCAGTGAGAACCAGCATTACTTTTCCCCGCTGGCGCCTTTGCTGTGGCAGCAAAAGCTGGACGTTTGTCTTTTTTGCTCCTGAAATATCCAAAAGCGAAAACAGGTGCTTTTGAGGATGGAGTCCGCAGGAAAGCAGAGAGGGCCAAATTGTCTGGGGCATTTGAAAGAGTTCCAAAAGGCAATGAGGACCAGCATCACTTTTCCCCGCTGGCACCTTTGCTGTGGCAGCAAAAGCTGGATGTTTGTCTTTTTACCACCGGAGGGCGCCGAAAGTGAAAAAAGGCGCTTTTGAGGATAGACTCCGCAGGAATGCAGAGAGGGCCAAATTGTCTGGGGCATTTGAATGGGTTCCAGGAGGCAGTGAGAACCAGCATTACTTTTCCCCGCTGGCACCTTTGCTGTGGCAGCAAAAGCTGGACGTTTGTCTTTTTTGCTCCGGAGGCTGCCGAAAGCGAAAACAGGTGCTTTTGAGGATGGAGTCCGCAGGAAAGCAGAGAGGGCCAAATTGTCTGTGGCATTTGAAAGGGTTCCAGGAGGCAGTGAGAACCAGCATTACTTTTCCCCGCTGGCGCCTTTGCTGTGGCAGCAAAACCTGGACGTTTGTCTTTTTTGCTCCTGAGGTTTCCGAAAGCGAAAACAGGTGCTTTTGAGGATGGAGTCCGCAGGAAAGCAGAGAGGGCCAAATTGTCTGTGGCATTTGAAGAGGTTCCAGGAGGCAATGAGGACCAGCATCACTTTTCCCCGCTTGCACCTTTGCTGTGGCAGCAAAAGCTGGACGTTTGTCTTTTTTGCTCCGGAGGTTTCCGAAAGCGAAAACAGGTGCTTTTGAGGATGGAGTCCGCAGGAAAGCAGAGAGGGCCAAATTGTCTGTGGCATTTGAAGACGTTCCAGGAGGCAATGAAGACCAGCATTACTTTTCCCCGCTGGCACCTTTGCTGTGGCAGCAAAAGCTGGACGTTTGTCTTTTTTGCTCCGGAGGCTGCCGAAAGCGAAAACAGGTGCTTTTGAGGATGGAGTCCGCAGGAAAGCAGAGAGGGCCAAATTGTCTGGGGCATTTGAAAGGGTTCCAGGAGGCAGTGAGAACCAGCATTACTTTTCCCCGCTGGCACCTTTGCTGTGGCAGCAAAAGCTGGACGTTTGTCTTTTTTGCTCCGGAGGCTGCCGAAAGCGAAAAAAGGTGCTTTTGAGGATGGAGTCCGCAGGAAAGCAGAGAGGGCCAAATTGTCTGGGGCATTTGAAAGAGTTCCAAAAGGCAATGAGGACCAGCATCACTTTTCCCCGCTGGCACCTTTGCTGTGGCAGCAAAACCTGGACGTTTGTCTTTTTACCACCGGAGGGCGCCGAAAGTAAAAAAAGGCGCTTTTGAGGATGGAGTCCGCAGGAAAGCAGAGAGGGCCAAATTGTCTGGGGCATTTGAAAGGGTTCCAGGAGGCAGTGAGAACCAGCATTACTTTTCCCCGCTGGCACCTTTGCTGTGGCAGCAACACCTGGACGTTTGTCTTTTTTGCTCCGGAGGCTGCCGAAAGCGAAAACAGGTGCTTTTGAGGATGGAGTCCGCAGGAAAGCAGAGAGGGCCAAATTGTCTGGGGCATTTGAAAGGGTTCCAGGAGGCAGTGAGAACCAGCATTACTTTTCCCCGCTGGCACCTTTGCTGTGGCAGCAAAAGCTGGACGTTTGTCTTTTTTGCTCCGGAGGTTGCCGAAAGCGAAAACAGGTGCTTTTGAGGATGGAGTCCGCAGGAAAGCAGAGAGGGCCAAATTGTCTGGGGCATTTGAAAGGGTTCCAGGAGACAGTGAGAACCAGCATTACTTTTCCCCGCTGGCGCCTTTGCTGTGGCAGCAAAACCTGGACGTTTGTCTTTTTTGCTCCTGAGGTTTCCGAAAGCGAAAAAAGGTGCTTTTGAGGATGGAGTCCGCAGGAAAGCAGAGAGGGCCAAATTGTCTGTGGCATTTGAAGAGGTTCCAGGAGGCAATGAGGACCAGCATCACTTTTCCCCGCTGGCACCTTTGCTGTGGCAGCAAAAGCTGGACTTTTGTCTTTTTTGCTCCTGAGGTTGCCGAAAGCGAAAACAGGTGCTTTTGAGGATGGAGTCCGCAGGAAAGCAGAGAGGGCCAAATTGTCTGTGACATTTGAAGAGGTTCCAGGAGGCAATGAGGACCAGCATCACTTTTCCCCGCTGGCACCTTTGCTGTGGCAGCAAAAGCTGGACGTTTGTCTTTTTTGCTCCGGAGGCTGCCGAAAGCGAAAACAGGTGCTTTTGAGGATGGAGTCCGCAGGAAAGCAGAGAGGGCCAAATTGTCTGTGGCATTTGAAGAGGTTCCAGGAGGCAATGAAGACCAGCATTACTTTTCCCCGCTGGCACCTTTGCTGTGGCAGCAAAAGCTGTACGTTTGTCTTTTTTGCTCCGGAGGCTGCCGAAAGCGAAAACAGGTGCTTTTGAGGATGGAGTCCGCAGGAAAGCAGAGAGGGCCAAATTGTCTGTGGCATTTGAAAGGGTTCCAGGAGGCAGTGAGAACCAGCATTACTTTTCCCCGCTGGCGCCTTTGCTGTGGCAGCAAAAGCTGGACGTTTGTCTTTTTTGCTCCTGAAATATCCAAAAGCGAAAACAGGTGCTTTTGAGGATGGAGTCCGCAGGAAAGCAGAGAGGGCCAAATTGTCTGGGGCATTTGAAAGAGTTCCAAAAGGCAATGAGGACCAGCATCACTTTTCCCCGCTGGCACCTTTGCTGTGGCAGCAAAAGCTGGATGTTTGTCTTTTTACCACCGGAGGGCGCCGAAAGTGAAAAAAGGCGCTTTTGAGGATAGACTCCGCAGGAATGCAGAGAGGGCCAAATTGTCTGGGGCATTTGAATGGGTTCCAGGAGGCAGTGAGAACCAGCATTACTTTTCCCCGCTGGCACCTTTGCTGTGGCAGCAAAAGCTGGACGTTTGTCTTTTTTGCTCCGGAGGCTGCCGAAAGCGAAAACAGGTGCTTTTGAGGATGGAGTCCGCAGGAAAGCAGAGAGGGCCAAATTGTCTGTGGCATTTGAAAGGGTTCCAGGAGGCAGTGAGAACCAGCATTACTTTTCCCCGCTGGCGCCTTTGCTGTGGCAGCAAAACCTGGACGTTTGTCTTTTTTGCTCCTGAGGTTTCCGAAAGCGAAAACAGGTGCTTTTGAGGATGGAGTCCGCAGGAAAGCAGAGAGGGCCAAATTGTCTGTGGCATTTGAAGAGGTTCCAGGAGGCAATGAGGACCAGCATCACTTTTCCCCGCTTGCACCTTTGCTGTGGCAGCAAAAGCTGGACGTTTGTCTTTTTTGCTCCGGAGGTTTCCGAAAGCGAAAACAGGTGCTTTTGAGGATGGAGTCCGCAGGAAAGCAGAGAGGGCCAAATTGTCTGTGGCATTTGAAGACGTTCCAGGAGGCAATGAAGACCAGCATTACTTTTCCCCGCTGGCACCTTTGCTGTGGCAGCAAAAGCTGGACGTTTGTCTTTTTTGCTCCGGAGGCTGCCGAAAGCGAAAACAGGTGCTTTTGAGGATGGAGTCCGCAGGAAAGCAGAGAGGGCCAAATTGTCTGGGGCATTTGAAAGGGTTCCAGGAGGCAGTGAGAACCAGCATTACTTTTCCCCGCTGGCACCTTTGCTGTGGCAGCAAAAGCTGGACGTTTGTCTTTTTTGCTCCGGAGGCTGCCGAAAGCGAAAAAAGGTGCTTTTGAGGATGGAGTCCGCAGGAAAGCAGAGAGGGCCAAATTGTCTGGGGCATTTGAAAGAGTTCCAAAAGGCAATGAGGACCAGCATCACTTTTCCCCGCTGGCACCTTTGCTGTGGCAGCAAAACCTGGACGTTTGTCTTTTTACCACCGGAGGGCGCCGAAAGCGAAAACAGGTGCTTTTGAGGATGGAGTCCGCAGGAAAGCAGAGAGGGCCAAATTGTCTGGGGCATTTGAAAGGGTTCCAGGAGGCAGTGAGAACCAGCATTACTTTTCCCCGCTGGCACCTTTGCTGTGGCAGCAAAAGCTGGACGTTTGTCTTTTTTGCTCCGGAGGCTGCCGAAAGCGAAAACAGGTGCTTTTGAGGATGGAGTCCGCAGGAAAGCAGAGAGGGCCAAATTGTCTGTGGCATTTGAAAGGGTTCCAGGAGGCAGTGAGAACCAGCATTACTTTTCCCCGCTGGCACCTTTGCTGTGGCAGCAAAAGCTGGACGTTTGTCTTTTTTGCTCCGGAGGTTGCCGAAAGCGAAAAAAGGTGCTTTTGAGGATGGAGTCCGCAGGAAAGCAGAGAGGGCCAAATTGTCTGTGGCATTTGAAAGGGTTCCAGGAGGCAGTGAGAACCAGCATTACTTTTCCCCGCTGGCACCTTTGCTGTGGCAGCAAAAGCTGGACGTTTGTCTTTTTTGCTCCGGAGGCTGCCGAAAGCGAAAAAGGTGCTTTTGAGGATGGAGTCCGCAGGAAAGCAGAGAGGGCCAAATTGTCTGTGGCATTTGAAAGGGTTCCAGGAGGCAGTGAGAACCAGCATTACTTTTCCCCGCTGGCACCTTTGCTGTGGCAGCAAAATCTGGACGTTTGTCTTTTTTGCTCCTGAAATATCCAAAAGCGAAAACAGGTGCTTTTGAGGATGGAGTCCGCAGGAAAGCAGAGAGGGCCAAATTGTCTGGGGCATTTGAAAGAGTTCCAAAAGGCAATGAGGACCAGCATCACTTTTCCCCGCTGGCACCTTTGCTGTGGCAGCAAAACCTGGACGTTTGTCTTTTTACCACCGGAGGGCGCCGAAAGTAAAAAAAGGCGCTTTTGAGGATGGAGTCCGCAGGAAAGCAGAGAGGGCCAAATTGTCTGGGGCATTTGAAAGGGTTCCAGGAGGCAGTGAGAACCAGCATTACTTTTCCCCGCTGGCACCTTTGCTGTGGCAGCAAAAGCTGGACGTTTGTCTTTTTTGCTCCGGAGGCTGCCGAAAGCGAAAACAGGTGCTTTTGAGGATGGAGTCCGCAGGAAAGCAGAGAGGGCCAAATTGTCTGGGGCATTTGAAAGGGTTCCAGGAGGCAGTGAGAACCAGCATTACTTTTCCCCGCTGGCACCTTTGCTGTGGCAGCAAAAGCTGGACGTTTGTCTTTTTTGCTCCGGAGGTTGCCGAAAGCGAAAACAGGTGCTTTTGAGGATGGAGTCCGCAGGAAAGCAGAGAGGGCCAAATTGTCTGGGGCATTTGAAAGGGTTCCAGGAGACAGTGAGAACCAGCATTACTTTTCCCCGCTGGCACCTTTGCTGTGGCAGCAAAAGCTGGACGTTTGTCTTTTTTGCTCCGGAGGTTGCCGAAAGCGAAAAAAGGTGCTTTTGAGGATGGAGTCCGCAGGAAAGCAGAGAGGGCCAAATTGTCTGTGGCATTTGAAAGGGTTCCAGGAGGCAGTGAGAACCAGCATTACTTTTCCCCGCTGGCACCTTTGCTGTGGCAGCAAAAGCTGGACGTTTGTCTTTTTTGCTCCGGAGGCTGCCGAAAGCGAAAAAGGTGCTTTTGAGGATGGAGTCCGCAGGAAAGCAGAGAGGGCCAAATTGTCTGTGGCATTTGAAAGGGTTCCAGGAGGCAGTGAGAACCAGCATTACTTTTCCCCGCTGGCACCTTTGCTGTGGCAGCAAAATCTGGACGTTTGTCTTTTTTGCTCCGGAGGCTGCCGAAAGCGAAAACAGGTGCTTTTGAGGATGGAGTCCGCAGGAAAGCAGAGAGGGCCAAATTGTCTGTGGCATTTGAAGAGGTTCCAGGAGGCAGTGAGAACCAGCATTACTTTTCCCCGCTGGCACCTTTGCTGTGGCAGCAAAATCTCGACGTTTGTCTTTTTTGCTCCGGAGGTTGCCGAAAGCGAAAACAGGTGCTTTTGAGGATGGAGTCCGCAGGAAACCAGAGAGGGCCAAATTGTCTGTGGCATTTGAAAGGGTTCCAGGAGACAGTGAGAACCAGCATTACTTTTCCCCCCTGGCACCTTTGCTGTGGCAGCAAAAGCTGGACGTTTGTCTTTTTTGCTCCGGAGGCTGCCGAAAGCGAAAACAGGTGCTTTTGAGGATGGAGTCCGCAGGAAAGCAGAGAGGGCCAAATTGTCTGGGGCATTTGAAAGGGTTCCAGGAGGCAGTGAGAACCAGCATTACTTTTCCCCGCTGGCACCTTTGCTGTGGCAGCAAAAGCTGGACGTTTGTCTTTTTTGCTCCGGAGGCTGCCGAAAGCGAAAACAGGTGCTTTTGAGGATGGAGTCCGCAGGAAAGCAGAGAGGGCCAAATTGTCTGGGGCATTTGAAAGGGTTCCAGGAGGCAGTGAGAACCAGCATTACTTTTCCCCGCTGGCACTTTTGCTGGGCAGCAAAAGCAGTACGTTTGTCTTTTTTGCTCCGGAGGCTGCCGAAAGCGAAAACAGGTGCTTTTGAGGATGGAGTCCGCAGGAAAGCAGAGAGGGCCAAATTGTCTGTGGCATTTGAAAGGGTTCCAGGAGGCAGTGAGAACCAGCATTACTTTTCCCCGCTGGCACTTTTGCTGTGGCAGCAAAAGCTGGACGTTTGTCTTTTTTGCTCCGGAGGTTGCCGAAAGCGAAAACAGGTGCTTTTGAGGATGGAGTCCGCAGGAAAGCAGAGAGGGCCAAATTGTCTGGGGCATTTGAAAGGGTTCCAGGAGGCAGTGAGAACCAGCATTACTTTTACCCGCTGGCACCTTTGCTGTGGCAGCAAAAGCTGGACGTTTGTCTTTTTTGCTCCTGAGGTTGCCGAAAGCGAAAAAAGGTGCTTTTGAGGATGGAGTCCGCAGGAAAGCAGAGAGGGCCAAATTGTCTATGGCATTTGAAAGGGTTCCAGGAGGCAGTGAGAACCAGCATTACTTTTCCCCGCTGGCACCTTTGCTGTGGCAGCAAAAGCTGGACGTTTGTCTTTTTTGCTCCGGAGGCTGCCGAAAGCGAAAACAGGTGCTTTTGAGGATGGAGTCCGCAGGAAAGCAGAGAGGGCCAAATTGTCTGGGGCATTTGAAAGGGTTCCAGGAGGCAGTGAGAACCAGCATTACTTTTCCCCGCTGGCGCCTTTGCTGTGGCAGCAAAACCTGGACGTTTGTCTTTTTTGCTCCTGAGGTTTCCGAAAGCGAAAAAAGGTGCTTTTGAGGATGGAGTCCGCAGGAAAGCAGAGAGGGCCAAATTGTCTGGGGCATTTGAAGAGGTTCCAGGAGGCAATGAGGACCAGCATCACTTTTCCCCGCTGGCACCTTTGCTTTGGCAGCAAAAGCTGGACGTTTGTCTTTTTTGCTCCTGAGGTTGCCGAAAGCGAAAACAGGTGCTTTTGAGGATGGAGTCCGCAGGAAAGCAGAGAGGGCCAAATTGTCTGTGACATTTGAAAGGGTTCCAGGAGGCAATGAGGACCAGCATCACTTTTCCCCGCTGGCACCTTTGCTGTGGCAGCAAAAGCTGGACGTTTGTCTTTTTTGCTCCGGAGTATGCCGAAAGCGAAAACAGGTGCTTTTGAGGATGGAGTCCTCAGGAAAGCAGAGAGGGCCAAATTGTCTGTGGCATTTGAAGAGGTTCCAGGAGGCAATGAAGACCAGCATTACTTTTCCCCGCTGGCACCTTTGCTGTGGCAGCAAAAGCTGGACGTTTGTCTTTTTTGCTCCGGAGGCTGCCGAAAGCGAAAACAGGTGCTTTTGAGGATGGAGTCCGCAGGAAAGCAGAGAGGGCCAAATTGTCTGGGGCATTTGAAAGGGTTCCAGGAGGCAGTGAGAACCAGCATTACTTTTCCCCGCTGGCGCCTTTGCTGTGGCAGCAAAAGCTGGACGTTTGTCTTTTTTGCTCCTGAAATATCCAAAAGCGAAAACAGGTGCTTTTGAGGATGGAGTCCGCAGGAAAGCAGAGAGGGCCAAATTGTCTGGGGCATTTGAAAGAGTTCCAAAAGGCAATGAGGACCAGCATCACTTTTCCCCGCTGGCACCTTTGCTGTGGCAGCAAAAGCTGGACGTTTGTCTTTTTACCACCGGAGGGCGCCGAAAGTGAAAAAAGGCGCTTTTGAGGATAGACTCCGCAGGAAAGCAGAGAGGGCCAAATTGTCTGGGGCATTTGAATGGGTTCCAGGAGGCAGTGAGAACCAGCATTACTTTTCCCCGCTGGCGCCTTTGCTGTGGCAGCAAAAGCTGGACGTTTGTCTTTTTTGCTCCGGAGGTTGCCGAAAGCGAAAAAAGGTGCTTTTGAGGATGGAGTCCGCAGGAAAGCAGAGAGGGCCAAATTGTCTGGGGCATTTGAAAGGGTTCCAGGAGGCAGTGAGAACCAGCATTACTTTTCCCCGCTGGCACCTTTGCTGTGGCAGCAAAAGCTGGACGTTTGTCTTTTTTGCTCCGGAGGCTGCCGAAAGCGAAAACAGGTGCTTTTGAGGATGGAGTCCGCAGGAAAGCAGGGAGGGCCAAATTGTCTGTGGCATTTGAAAGGGTTCCAGGAGACAGTGAGAACCAGCATTACTTTTCCCCGCTGGCGCCTTTGCTGTGGCAGCAAAAGCTGGACGTTTGTCTTTTTTGCTCCGGAGGTTTCCGAAAGCGAAAACAGGTGCTTTTGAGGATGGAGTCCGCAAGAAAGCAGAGAGGGCCAAATTGTCTGTGGCATTTGAAGAGGTTCCAGGAGGCAATGAGGACCAGCATCACTTTTCCCCGCTGGTACCTTTGCTGTGGCAGCAAAAGCTGGACGTTTGTCTTTTTTGCTCCGGAGGTTGCCGAAAGCGAAAACAGGTGCTTTTGAGGATGGAGTCCGCAGGAAAGCAGAGAGGGCCAAATTATCTGTGGCATTTGAAGAGGTTCCAGGAGGCAATGAGGACCAGCATCACTTTTCCCCGCTGGCACCTTTGCTGTGGCAGCAAAAGCTGGACGTTTGTCTTTTTTGCTCCGGAGGTTTCCGAAAGCGAAAACAGGTGCTTTTGAGGATGGAGTCCGCAGGAAAGCAGAGAGGGCCAAATTGTCTGTGGCATTTGAAGAGGTTCCAGGAGGCAATGAAGACCAGCATTACTTTTCCCCGCTGGCACCTTTGCTGTGGCAGCAAAAGCTGGACGTTTGTCTTTTTTGCTCCGGAGGCTGCCGAAAGCGAAAACAGGTGCTTTTGAGGATGGAGTCCGCAGGAAAGCAGAGAGGGCCAAATTGTCTGTGGCATTTGAAGAGGTTCCAGGAGGCAGTGAGAACCAGCATTACTTTTCCCCGCTGGCACCTTTGCTGGGCAGCAAAAGCTGGACGTTTGTCTTTTTTGCTCCGGAGGCTGCCGAAAGCGAAAAAGGTGCTTTTGAGGATGGAGTCCGCAGGAAAGCAGAGAGGGCCAAATTGTCTGTGGCATTTGAAAGGGTTCCAGGAGGCAGTGAGAACCAGCATTACTTTTCCCCGCTGGCACCTTTGCTGTGGCAGCAAAATCTGGACGTTTGTCTTTTTGCTCCGGAGGCTGCCGAAAGCGAAAACAGGTGCTTTTGAGGATGGAGTCCGCAGGAAAGCAGAGAGGGCCAAATTGTCTGTGGCATTTGAAGAGGTTCCAGGAGGCAGTGAGAACCAGCATTACTTTTCCCCGCTGGCACCTTTGCTGTGGCAGCAAAATCTCGACGTTTGTCTTTTTTGCTCCGGAGGTTGCCGAAAGCGAAAACAGGTGCTTTTGAGGATGGAGTCCGCAGGAAACCAGAGAGGGCCAAATTGTCTGTGGCATTTGAAAGGGTTCCAGGAGACAGTGAGAACCAGCATTACTTTTCCCCGCTGGCACCTTTGCTGTGGCAGCAAAAGCTGGACGTTTGTCTTTTTTGCTCCGGAGGCTGCCGAAAGCGAAAACAGGTGCTTTTGAGGATGGAGTCCGCAGGAAAGCAGAGAGGGCCAAATTGTCTGGGGCATTTGAAAGGGTTCCAGGAGGCAGTGAGAACCAGCATTACTTTTCCCCGCTGGCACCTTTGCTGTGGCAGCAAAAGCTGGACGTTTCTCTTTTTTGCTCCTGAAATATCCAAAAGCGAAAACAGGTGCTTTTGAGGATGGAGTCCGCAGGAAAGCAGAGAGGGCCAAATTGTCTGGGGCATTTGAAAGGTTTCTAGGAGACAGTGAGAACCAGCATTACTTTTCCCCGCTGGCGCCTTTGCTGTGGCAGCAAAAGCTGGACGTTTGTCTTTTTTGCTCCTGAAATATCCAAAAGCGAAAACAGGTGCTTTTGAGGATGGAGTCCGCAGGAAAGCAGAGAGGGCCAAATTGTCTGGGGCATTTGAAAGAGTTCCAAAAGGCAATGAGGACCAGCATCACTTTTCCCCGCTGGCACCTTTGCTGTGGCAGCAAAACCTGGACGTTTGTCTTTTTACCACCGGAGGGCGCCGAAATTAAAAAAAGGCGCTTTTGAGGATGGAGTCCGCAGGAAAGCAGAGAGGGCCAAATTGTCTGGGGCATTTGAAAGGGTTCCAGGAGGCAGTGAGAACCAGCATTACTTTTCCCCGCTGGCACCTTTGCTGTGGCAGCAAAAGCTGGACGTTTGTCTTTTTTGCTCCGGAGGCTGCCGAAAGCGAAAACAGGTGCTTTTGAGGATGGAGTCCGCAGGAAAGCAGAGAGGGCCAAATTGTCTGTGGCATTTGAAAGGGTTCCAGGAGGCAGTGAGAGCCAGCATCACTTTTCCCCGCTGGCACCTTTGCTGTGGCAGCAAAAGCTGGACGTTTGTCTTTTTTGCTCCGGAGGTTGCCGAAAGCGAAAACAGGTGCTTTTGAGGATGGAGTCCGCAGGAAAGCAGAGAGGGCCAAATTCTCTGGGGCATTTGAAAGGGTTCCAGGAGACAGTGAGAACCAGCATTACTTTTCCCCGCTGGCACCTTTGCTGTGGCAGCAAAAGCTGGACGTTTGTCTTTTTTGCTCCGGAGGTTGCCGAAAGCGAAAACAGGTGCTTTTGAGGATGGAGTCCGCAGGAAAGCAGAGAGGGCCAAATTGTCTGTGGCATTTGAAAGGGTTCCAGGAGGCAGTGAGAACCAGCATTACTTTTCCCCGCTGGCACCTTGGCTGTGGCAGCAAAAGCTGGACGTTTGTCTTTTTTGCTCCGGAGGTTGCCGAAAGCGAAAAAAGGTGCTTTTGAGGATGGAGTCCGCAGGAAAGCAGAGAGGGCCAAATTGTCTGGGGCATTTGAAAGAGTTCCAAAAGGCAATGAGGACCAGCATCACTTTTCCCCGCTGGCACCTTTGCTGTGGCAGCAAAAGTTGGACGTTTGTCTTTTTACCACCGGAGGGCGCCGAAAGTAAAAAAAGGCGCTTTTGAGGATGGAGTCCGCAGGAAAGCAGAGAGGGCCAAATTGTCTGGGGCATTTGAAAGGGTTCCAGGAGGCAGTGAGAACCAGCATTACTTTTCCCCGCTGGCACCTTTGCTGTGGCAGCAAAACCTGGACGTTTGTCTTTTTTGCTCCTGAGGTTGCCGAAAGCGAAAACAGGTGCTTTTGAGGATGGAGTCCGCAGGAAAGCAGAGAGGGCCAAATTGTCTGGGGCATTTGAAAGGGTTCCAGGAGGCAGTGAGAACCAGCATTACTTTTCCCCGCTGGCACCTTTGCTGGGCAGCAAAAGCTGGACGTTTGTCTTTTTTGCTCCGGAGGCTGCCGAAAGCGAAAACAGGTGCTTTTGAGGATGGAGTCCGCAGGAAAGCAGAGAGGGCCAAATTGTCTGTGGCATTTGAAAGGGTTCCAGGAGGCAGTGAGAACCAGCATTACTTTTCCCCGCTGGCACCTTTGCTGTGGCAGCAAAAGCTGGACGTTTGTCTTTTTTGCTCCGGAGGTTGCCGAAAGCGAAAACAGGTGCTTTTGAGGATGGAGTCCGCAGGAAAGCAGAGAGGGCCAAATTCTCTGGGGCATTTGAAAGGGTTCCAGGAGACAGTGAGAACCAGCATTACTTTTCCCCGCTGGCACCTTTGCTGTGGCAGCAAAAGCTGGACGTTTCTCTTTTTTGCTCCGGAGGCTGCCGAAAGCGAAAACAGGTGCTTTTGAGGATGGAGTCCGCAGGAAAGCAGAGAGGGCAAAATTGTCTGGGGCATTTGAAAGGGTTCCAGGAGGCAGTGAGAACCAGCATTACTTTTCCCCGCTGGCACCTTTGCTGTGGCAGCAAAAGCTGGACGTTTGTCTTTTTTGCTCCGGAGGTTGCCGAAAGCGAAAACAGGTGCTTTTGAGGATGGAGTCCGCAGGAAAGCAGAGAGGGCCAAATTGTCTGTGGCATTTGAAAGGGTTCCAGGAGGCAGTGAGAACCAGCATTACTTTTCCCCGCTGGCACCTTTGCTGTGGCAGCAAAAGCTGGACGTTTGTCTTTTTTGCTCCGGAGGATGCCGAAAGCGAAAACAGGTGCTTTTGAGGATGGAGTCCGCAGGAAAGCAGGGAGGGTAAAATTATCTGGGGCATTTGAAAGGGTTCCAGTAGACAGTGAGAACCAGCATTACTTTTCCCCGCTGGCGCCTTTGCTGTGGCAGCAAAACCTGGACGTTTGTCTTTTTTGCTCCTGAGGTTTCCGAAAGCGAAAAAAGGTGCTTTTGAGGATGGAGTCCGCAGGAAAGCAGAGAGGGCCAAATTGTCTGGGGCATTTGAAGAGGTTCCAGGAGGCAATGAGGACCAGCATCACTTTTCCCCGCTGGCACCTTTGCTGTGGCAGCAAAAGCTGGACGTTTGTCTTTTTTGCTCCGGAGGCTGCCGAAAGCGAAAACAGGTGCTTTTGAGGATGGAGTCCGCAGGAAAGCAGAGAGGGCCAAATTGTCTGGGGCATTTGAAAGGGTTCCAGGAGGCAGTGAGAACCAGCATTACTTTTCCCCGCTGGCACCTTTGCTGTGGCAGCAAAAGCTGGACGTTTGTCTTTTTTGCTCCGGAGGCTGCCGAAAGCGAAAACAGGTGCTTTTGAGGATGGAGTCCGCAGGAAAGCAGAGAGGGCCAAATTGTCTGTGGCATTTGAAGAGGTTCCAGGAGGCAATGAGGACCAGCATCACTTTTCCCCGCTTTCACCTTTGCTGTGGCAGCAAAAGCTGGACGTTTGTCTTTTTTGCTCCGGAGGCTGCCGAAAGCGAAAACAGGTGCTTTTGAGGATGGAGTCCGCAGGCAAGCAGGGAGGGCCAAATTGTCTGTGGCATTTGAAAGGGTTCCAGGAGACAGTGAGAACCAGCATTACTTTTCCCCGCTGGCGCCTTTGCTGTGGCAGCAAAATCTGGACGTTTGTCTTTTTTGCTCCGGAGGTTGCCGAAAGCGAAAAAAGGTGCTTTTGAGGATGGAGTCCGCAGGAAAGCAGAGAGGGCCAAATTGTCTGGGGCATTTGAAAGGGTTCCAGGAGGCAGTGAGAACCAGCATTACTTTTCCCCGCTGGCACCTTTGCTGTGGCAGCAAAAGCTGGACGTTTGTCTTTTTTGCTCCGGAGGCTGCCGAAAGCGAAAACAGGTGCTTTTGAGGATGGAGTCCGCAGGAAAGCAGGGAGGGCCAAATTGTCTGTGGCATTTGAAAGGGTTCCAGGAGACAGTGAGAACCAGCATTACTTTTCCCCGCTGGCGCCTTTGCTGTGGCAGCAAAACCTGGACGTTTGTCTTTTTTGCTCCGGAGGTTGCCGAAAGCGAAAACAGGTGCTTTTGAGGATGGAGTCCGCAGGAAAGCAGAGAGGGCCAAATTGTCTGTGGCATTTGAAGAGGTTCCAGGAGGCAATGAGGACCAGCATCACTTTTCCCCGCTGGCACCTTTGCTGTGGCAGCAAAAGCTGGACGTTTGTCTTTTTTGCTCCGGAGGTTTCCGAAAGCGAAAACAGGTGCTTTTGAGGATGGAGTCCGCAGGAAAGCAGAGAGGGCCAAATTGTCTGTGGCATTTGAAGACGTTCCACGAGGCAATGAAGACCAGCATTACTTTTCCCCGCTGGCACCTTTGCTGTGGCAGCAAAAGCTGGACGTTTGTCTTTTTTGCTCCGGAGGCTGCCGAAAGCGAAAAAGGTGCTTTTGAGGATGGAGTCCGCAGGAAAGCAGAGAGGGCCAAATTGTCTGTGGCATTTGAAAGGGTTCCAGGAGGCAGTGAGAACCAGCATTACTTTTCCCCGCTGGCACCTTTGCTGTGGCAGCAAAATCTGGACGTTTGTCTTTTTGCTCCGGAGGCTGCCGAAAGCGAAAACAGGTGCTTTTGAGGATGGAGTCCGCAGGAAAGCAGAGAGGGCCAAATTGTCTGTGGCATTTGAAGAGGTTCCAGGAGGCAGTGAGAACCAGCATTACTTTTCCCCGCTGGCACCTTTGCTGTGGCAGCAAAAGCTGGACGTTTGTCTTTTTTGCTCCGGAGGTTGCCTAAAGCGAAAACAGGTGCTTTTGAGGATGGAGTCCGCAGGAAACCAGAGAGGGCCAAATTGTCTGTGGCATTTGAAAGGGTTCCAGGAGACAGTGAGAACCAGCATTACTTTTCCCCGCTGGCACCTTTGCTGTGGCAGCAAAAGCTGGACGTTTGTCTTTTTTGCTCCTGAGGTTGCCGAAAGCGAAAACAGGTGCTTTTGAGGATGGAGTCCGCAGGAAAGCAGAGAGGGCCAAATTGTCTGTGACATTTGAAGAGGTTCCAAGACGCAATGAGGACCAGCATCACTTTTCCCCGCTGGCACCTTTGCTGTGGCAGCAAAAGCTGGACGTTTGTCTTTTTTGCTCCGGAGGCTGCCGAAAGCGAAAACAGGTGCTTTTGAGGATGGAGTCCGCAGGAAAGCAGAGAGGGCCAAATTGTCTGTGGCATTTGAAAGGGTTCCAGGAGGCAGTGAGAACCAGCATTACTTTTCCCCGCTGGCACCTTTGCTGTGGCAGCAAAAGCTGGACGTTTGTCTTTTTTGCTCCGGAGGTTGCCGAAAGCGAAAACAGGTGCTTTTGAGGATGGAGTCCGCAGGAAAGCAGAGAGGGCCAAATTCTCTGGGGCATTTGAAAGGGTTCCAGGAGACAGTGAGAACCAGCATTACTTTTCCCCGCTGGCACCTTTGCTGTGGCAGCAAAAGCTGGACGTTTGTCTTTTTTGCTCCGGAGGTTGCCGAAAGCGAAAAAAGGTGCTTTTGAGGATGGAGTCCGCAGGAAAGCAGAGAGGGCCAAATTGTCTGGGGCATTTGAAAGGGTTCCAGGAGGCAGTGAGAACCAGCATTACTTTTCCCCGCTGGCACCTTTGCTGTGGCAGCAAAAGCTGGACGTTTGTCTTTTTTGCTCCGGAGGTTGCCGAAAGCGAAAAAAGGTGCTTTTGAGGATGGAGTCCGCAGGAAAGCAGAGAGGGACAAATTGTCTGGGGCATTTGAAAGAGTTCCAAAAGGCAATGAGGACCAGCATCACTTTTCCCCGCTGGCACCTTTGCTGTGGCAGCAAAAGCTGGACGTTTGTCTTTTTACCACCGGAGGGCGCCGAAAGTAAAAAAAGGCGCTTTTGAGGATGGAGTCCGCAGGAAAGCAGAGAGGGCCAAATTGTCTGGGGCATTTGAAAGGGTTCCAGGAGGCAGTGAGAACCAGCATTACTTTTCCCCGCTGGCACCTTTGCTGTGGCAGCAAAACCTGGACGTTTGTCTTTTTTGCTCCTGAGGTTGCCGAAAGCGAAAACAGGTGCTTTTGAGGATGGAGTCCGCAGGAAAGCAGAGAGGGCCAAATTGTCTGGGGCATTTGAAAGGGTTCCAGGAGGCAGTGAGAACCAGCATAACTTTTCCCCGCTGGCACCTTTGCTGTGGCAGCAAAAGCTGGACATTTGTCTTTTTTGCTCCGGAGGCTGCCGAAAGTGAAAACAGGTGCTTTTGAGGATGGAGTCCGCAGGAAAGCAGAGAGGGCCAAATTGTCTGTGGCATTTGAAAGGGTTCCAGGAGGCAGTGAGAACCAGCATTACTTTTCCCCGCTGGCACCTTTGCTGTGGCAGCAAAAGCTGGACGTTTGTCTTTTTTGCTCCGGAGGTTGCCGAAAGCGAAAACAGGTGCTTTTGAGGATGGAGTCCGCAGGAAAGCAGAGAGGGCCAAATTCTCTGGGGCATTTGAAAGGGTTCCAGGAGACAGTGAGAACCAGCATTACTACTCCCCGCTGGCACCTTTGCTGTGGCAGCAAAAGCTGGACGTTTGTCTTTTTTGCTTTGGAGGCTGCCGAAAGCGAAAACAGGTGCTTTTGAGGATGGAGTCCGCAGGAAAGCAGAGAGGGCAAAATTGTCTGGGGCATTTGAAAGGGTTCCAGGAGGCAGTGAGAACCAGCATTACTTTTCCCCGCTGGCACCTTTGCTGTGGCAGCAAAAGCTGGACGTTTGTCTTTTTTGCTCCGGAGGTTTCCGAAAGCGAAAAAAGGTGCTTTTGAGGATGGAGTCCGCAGGAAAGCAGAGAGGGCCAAATTGTCTGGGGCATTTGAAGAGGTTCCAGGAGGCAATGAGGACCAGCATCACTTTTCCCCGCTTTCACCTTTGCTGTGGCAGCAAAAGCTGGACGTTTGTCTTTTTTGCTCCGGAGGCTGCCGAAAGCGAAAACAGGTGCTTTTGAGGATGGAGTCCGCAGGAAAGCAGAGAGGGCCAAATTGTCTGGGGCATTTGAAGAGGTTCCAGGAGGCAATGAGGACCAGCATCACTTTTCCCCGCTTTCACCTTTGCTGTGGCAGCAAAAGCTGGACGTTTGTCTTTTTTGCTCCGGAGGCTGCCGAAAGCGAAAACAGGTGCTTTTGAGGATGGAGTCCGCAGGCAAGCAGGGAGGGCCAAATTGTCTGTGGCATTTGAAAGGGTTCCAGGAGACAGTGAGAACCAGCATTACTTTTCCCCGCTGGCGCCTTTGCTGTGGCAGCAAAATCTGGACGTTTTTCTTTTTTGCTCCGGAGGTTGCCGAAAGCGAAAAAAGGTGCTTTTGAGGATGGAGTCCGCAGGAAAGCAGAGAGGGCCAAATTGTCTGGGGCATTTGAAAGGGTTCCAGGAGGCAGTGAGAACCAGCATTACTTTTCCCCGCTGGCACCTTTGCTGTGGCAGCAAAAGCTGGACGTTTGTCTTTTTTGCTCCGGAGGCTGCCGAAAGCGAAAACAGGTGCTTTTGAGGATGGAGTCCGCAGGAAAGCAGGGAGGGCCAAATTGTCTGTGGCATTTGAAAGGGTTCCAGGAGACAGTGAGAACCAGCATTACTTTTCCCCGCTGGCGCCTTTGCTGTGGCAGCAAAACCTGGACGTTTGTCTTTTTTGCTCCTGAGGTTTCCGAAAGCGAAAACAGGTGCTTTTGAGGATGGAGTCCGCAAGAAAGCAGAGAGGGCCAAATTGTCTGTGGCATTTGAAGAGGTTCCAGGAGGCAATGAGGACCAGCATCACTTTTCCCCGCTGGCACCTTTGCTGTGGCAGCAAAAGCTGGACGTTTGTCTTTTTTGCTCCTGAGGTTGCCGAAAGCGAAAACAGGTGCTTTTGAGGATGGAGTCCGCAGGAAAGCAGAGAGGGCCAAATTGTCTGTGGCATTTGAAGAGGTTCCAGGAGGCAATGAGGACCAGCATCACTTTTCCCCGCTGGCACCTTTGCTGTGGCAGCAAAAGCTGGACGTTTGTCTTTTTTGCTCCGGAGGTTTCCGAAAGCGAAAACAGGTGCTTTTGAGGATGGAGTCCGCAGGAAAGCAGAGAGGGCCAAATTGTCTGTGGCATTTGAAGACGTTCCACGAGGCAATGAAGACCAGCATTACTTTTCCCCGCTGGCACCTTTGCTGTGGCAGCAAAAGCTGGACGTTTGTCTTTTTTGCTCCGGAGGCTGCCGAAAGCGAAAAAGGTGCTTTTGAGGATGGAGTCCGCAGGAAAGCAGAGAGGGCCAAATTGTCTGTGGCATTTGAAAGGGTTCCAGGAGGCAGTGAGAACCAGCATTACTTTTCCCCGCTGGCACCTTTGCTGTGGCAGCAAAATCTGGACGTTTGTCTTTTTGCTCCGGAGGCTGCCGAAAGCGAAAACAGGTGCTTTTGAGGATGGAGTCCGCAGGAAAGCAGAGAGGGCCAAATTGTCTGTGGCATTTGAAGAGGTTCCAGGAGGCAGTGAGAACCAGCATTACTTTTCCCTGCTGGCACCTTTGCTGTGGCAGCAAAAGCTGGACGTTTGTCTTTTTTGCTCCGGAGGTTGCCGAAAGCGAAAACAGGTGCTTTTGAGGATGGAGTCCGCAGGAAACCAGAGAGGGCCAAATTGTCTGTGGCATTTGAAAGGGTTCCAGGAGACAGTGAGAACCAGCATTACTTTTCCCCGCTGGCACCTTTGCTGTGGCAGCAAAAGCTGGACGTTTGTCTTTTTTGCTCTGGAGGCTGCCGAAAGCGAAAACAGGTGCTTTTGAGGATGGAGTCCGCAGGAAAGCAGAGAGGGCCAAATTGTCTGGGGCATTTGAAAGGGTTCCAGGAAGCAGTGAGAACCAGCATTACTTTTCCCCGCTGGCACCTTTGCTGTGGCAGCAAAAGCTGGACGTTTCTCTTTTTTGCTCCTGAAATATCCAAAAGCGAAAACAGGTGCTTTTGAGGATGGAGTCCGCAGGAAAGCAGAGAGGGCCAAATTGTCTGGGGCATTTGAAAGGTTTCCAGGAGACAGTGAGAACCAGCATTACTTTTCCCCGCTGGCGCCTTTGCTGTGGCAGCAAAACCTGGACGTTTGTCTTTTTTGCTCCTGAGGTTGCCGAAAGCGAAAACAGGTGCTTTTGAGGATGGAGTCCGCAGGAAAGCAGAGAGGCCCAAATTGTCTGTGGCATTTGAAGAGGTTCCAGGAGGCAATGAAGACCAGCATTACTTTTCCCCACTGGCACCTTTGCTGTGGCAGCAAAAGCTGGACGTTTGTCTTTTTTGCTCCGGAGGCTGCCGAAAGCGAAAACAGGTGCTTTTGAGGATGGAGTCCTCAGGAAAGCAGAGAGGGCCAAATTGTCTGGGGCATTTGAAAGGGTTCCAGGAGGCAGTGAGAACCAGCATTACTTTTCCCCGCTGGCGCCTTTGCTGTGGCAGCAAAAGCTGGACGTTTGTCTTTTTTGCTCCTGAAATATCCAAAAGCGAAAACAGGTGCTTTTGAGGATGGAGTCCGCAGGAAAGCAGAGAGGGCCAAATTGTCTGGGGCATTTGAAAGAGTTCCAAAAGGCAATGAGGACCAGCATCACTTTTCCCCGCTGGCACCTTTGCTGTGGCAGCAAAAGCTGGACGTTTGTCTTTTTACCACCGGAGGGCGCCGAAAGTAAAAAAAGGCGCTTTTGAGGATGGAGTCCGCAGGAAAGCAGAGAGGGCCAAATTGTCTGGGGCATTTGAAAGGGTTCCAGGAGGCAGTGAGAACCAGCATTACTTTTCCACGCTGGCACCTTTGCTGTGGCAGCAAAAGCTGGACGTTTGTCTTTTTTGCTCCGGAGGTTGCCGAAAGCGAAAACAGGTGCTTTTGAGGATGGAGTCCGCAGGAAAGCAGAGAGGGCCAAATTCTCTGGGGCATTTGAAAGGGTTCCAGGAGGCAGTGAGAACCAGCATTACTTTTCCCCGCTGGCACCTTTGCTGTGGCAGCAAAAGCTGGACGTTTGTCTTTTTTGCTCCGGAGGTTGCCGAAAGCGAAAAAAGGTGCTTTTGAGGATGGAGTCCGCAGGAAAGCAGAGAGGGCCAAATTGTCTGTGGCATTTGAAAGGGTTCCAGGAGGCAGTGAGAACCAGCATTACTTTTCCCCGCTGGCACCTTTGCTGTGGCAGCAAAAGCTGGACGTTTGTCTTTTTTGCTCCGGAGGCTGCCGAAAGCGAAAACAGGTGCTTTTGAGGATGGAGTCCGCAGGAAAGCAGGGAGGGCAAAATTGTCTGTGGCATTTGAAAGGGTTCCAGGAGACAGTGAGAACCAGCATTACTTTTCCCCGCTGGCGCCTTTGCTGTGGCAGCAAAACCTGGACGTTTGTCTTTTTTGCTCCTGAGGTTTCCGAAAGCGAAAACAGGTGCTTTTGAGGATGGAGTCCGCAGGAAAGCAGAGAGGGCCAAATTGTCTGTGGCATTTGAAAGGGTTCCAGGAGGCAGTGAGAACCAGCATTACTTTTCCCCGCTGGCACCTTTGCTGGGCAGCAAAAGCTGGACGTTTGTCTTTTTTGCTCCGGAGGCTGCCGAAAGCGAAAACAGGTGCTTTTGAGGATGGAGTCCGCAGGAAAGCAGAGAGGGCCAAATTGTCTGGGGCATTTGAAGAGGTTCCAGGAGGCAATGAGGACCAGCATCACTTTTCCCCGCTGGCACCTTTGCTGTGGCAGCAAAAGCTGGACGTTTGTCTTTTTTGCTCCGGAGGCTGCCGAAAGCGAAAACAGGTGCTTTTGAGGTTGGAGTCCGCAGGAAAGCAGGGAGGGCCAAATTGTCTGTGGCATTTGAAAGGGTTCCAGGAGACAGTGAGAACCAGCATTACTTTTCCCCGCTGGCGCCTTTGCTGTGGCAGCAAAATCTGGACGTTTGTCTTTTTTGCTCCGGAGGTTGCCGAAAGCGAAAAAAGGTGCTTTTGAGGATGGAGTCCGCAGGAAAGCAGAGAGAGCCAAATTGTCTGGGGCATTTGAAAGGGTTCCAGGAGGCAGTGAGAACCAGCATTACTTTTCCCCGCTGCCACCTTTGCTGTGGCAGCAAAAGCTGGACGTTTGTCTTTTTTGCTCCGGAGGCTGCCGAAAGCGAAAACAGGTGCTTTTGAGGATGGAGTCCGCAGGAAAGCAGGGAGGGCCAAATTGTCTGTGGCATTTGAAAGGGTTCCAGGAGACAGTGAGAACCAGCATTACTTTTCCCCGCTGGCGCCTTTGCTGTGGCAGCAAAACCTGGACGTTTGTCTTTTTTGCTCCTGAGGTTTCCGAAAGCGAAAACAGGTGCTTTTGAGGATGGAGTCCGCAAGAAAGCAGAGAGGGCCAAATTGTCTGTGGCATTTGAAGAGGTTCCAGGAGGCAATGAGGACCAGCATCACTTTTCCCCGCTGGCACCTTTGCTGTGGCAGCAAAAGCTGGACGTTTGTCTTTTTTGCTCCTGAGGTTGCCGAAAGCGAAAACAGGTGCTTTTGAGGATGGAGTCCGCAGGAAAGCAGAGAGGGCCAAATTGTCTGTGGCATTTGAAGAGGTTCCAGGAGGCAATGAGGACCAGCATCACTTTTCCCCGCTGGCACCTTTGCTGTGGCAGCAAAAGCTGGACGTTTGTCTTTTTTGCTCCGGAGGTTTCCGAAAGCGAAAACAGGTGCTTTTGAGGATGGAGTCCGCAGGAAAGCAGAGAGGGCCAAATTGTCTGTGGCATTTGAAGACGTTCCACGAGGCAATGAAGACCAGCATTACTTTTCCCCGCTGGCACCTTTGCTGTGGCAGCAAAAGCTGGACGTTTGTCTTTTTTGCTCCGGAGGCTGCCGAAAGCGAAAACAGGTGCTTTTGAGGATGGAGTCCGCAGGAAAGCAGAGAGGGCCAAATTGTCTGTGGCATTTGAAGAGGTTCCAGGAGGCAGTGAGAACCAGCATTACTTTTCTCCGCTGGCACCTTTGCTGTGGCAGCAAAAGCTGGACGTTTGTCTTTTTTGCTCCGGAGGCTGCCGAAAGCGAAAAAGGTGCTTTTGAGGATGGAGTCCGCAGGAAAGCAGAGAGGGCCAAATTGTCTGGGGCATTTGAAAGGGTTCCAGGAGGCAGTGAGAACCAGCATTACTTTTCCCCGCTGGCACCTTTGCTGTGGCAGCAAAATCTGGACGTTTGTCTTTTTGCTCCGGAGGCTGCCGAAAGCGAAAACAGGTGCTTTTGAGGATGGAGTCCACAGGAAAGCAGAGAGGGCCAAATTGTCTGTGGCATTTGAAGAGGTTCCAGGAGGCAGTGAGAACCAGCATTACTTTTCCCCGCTGGCACCTTTGCTGTGGCAGCAAAATCTCGACGTTTGTCTTTTTTGCTCCGGAGGTTGCCGAAAGCGAAAACAGGTGCTTTTGAGGATGGAGTCCGCAGGAAAGCAGAGAGGGCCAAATTGTCTGTGGCATTTGAAAGGGTTCCAGGAGACAGTGAGAACCAGCATTACTTTTCCCCGCTGGCACCTTTGCTGTGGCAGCAAAAGCTGGACGTTTGTCTTTTTTGCTCCGGAGGCTGCCGAAAGCGAAAACAGGTGCTTTTGAGGATGGAGTCCGCAGGAAAGCAGAGAGGGCCAAATTGTCTGGGGCATTTGAAAGGTTTCCAGGAGACAGTGAGAACCAGCATTACTTTTCCCCGCTGGCACCTTTGCTGTGGCAGCAAAAGCTGGACGTTTGTCTTTTTTGCTCCTGAGGTTGCCGAAAGCGAAAACAGGTGCTTTTGAGGATGGAGTCCGCAGGAAAGCAGAGAGGCCCAAATTGTCTGTGGCATTTGAAGAGGTTCCAGGAGGCAATGAAGACCAGCATTACTTTTCCCCACTGGCACCTTTGCTGTGGCAGCAAAAGCTGGACGTTTGTCTTTTTTGCTCCGGAGGCTGCCGAAAGCGAAAACAGGTGCTTTTGAGGATGGAGTCCTCAGGAAAGCAGAGAGGGCCAAATTGTCTGGGGCATTTGAAAGGGTTCCAGGAGGCAGTGAGAACCAGCATTACTTTTCCCCGCTGGCGCCTTTGCTGTGGCAGCAAAAGCTGGACGTTTGTCTTTTTTGCTCCTGAAATATCCAAAAGCGAAAACAGGTGCTTTTGAGGATGGAGTCCGCAGGAAAGCAGAGAGGGCCAAATTGTCTGGGGCATTTGAAAGAGTTCCAAAAGGCAATGAGGACCAGCATCACTTTTCCCCGCTGGCACCTTTGCTGTGGCAGCAAAAGCTGGACGTTTGTCTTTTTACCACCGGAGGGCGCCGAAAGTAAAAAAAGGCGCTTTTGAGGATGGAGTCCGCAGGAAAGCAGAGAGGGCCAAATTGTCTGGGGCATTTGAAAGGGTTCCAGGAGGCAGTGAGAACCAGCATTACTTTTCCCCGCTGGCACCTTTGCTGTGGCAGCAAAAGCTGGACGTTTGTCTTTTTTGCTCCGGAGGCTGCCGAAAGCGAAAACAGGTGCTTTTGAGGATGGAGTCCGCAGGAAAGCAGAGAGGGCCAAATTGTCTGGGGCATTTGAAAGGGTTCCAGGAGGCAGTGAGAACCAGCATTACTTTTCCCCGCTGGCACCTTTGCTGTGGCAGCAAAAGCTGGACGTTTGTCTTTTTTGCTCCGGAGGTTGCCGAAAGCGAAAACAGGTGCTTTTGTGGATGGAGTCCGCAGGAAAGCAGAGAGGGCCAAATTGTCTGTGGCATTTGAAAGGGTTCCAGGAGGCAGTGAGAACCAGCATTACTTTTCCCCGCTGGCACCTTTGCTGTGGCAGCAAAAGCTGGACGTTTGTCTTTTTTGCTCCGGAGGTTGCCGAAAGCGAAAAAAGGTGCTTTTGAGGATGGAGTCCGCAGGAAAGCAGAGAGGGCCAAATTGTCTGTGGCATTTGAAAGGGTTCCAGGAGGCAGTGAGAACCAGCATTACTTTTCCCCGCTGGCACCTTTGCTGTGGCAGCAAAAGCTGGACGTTTGTCTTTTTTGCTCCGGAGGTTGCCGAAAGCGAAAACAGGTGCTTTTGAGGATGGAGTCCGCAGGAAAGCAGAGAGGACCAAATTGTCTGTGGCATTTGAAAGGGTTCCAGGAGGCAATGAGGACCAGCATCACTTTTCCCCGCTGGCACCTTTGCTGTGGCAGCAAAAGCTGGACGTTTGTCTTTTTTGCTCCGGAGGTTGCCGAAAGCGAAAACAGGTGCTTTTGAGGATGGAGTCCTCAGGAAAGCAGAGAGGGCCAAATTGTCTGTGGCATTTGAAGAGGTTCCAGGAGGCAATGAAGACCAGCATTACTTTTCCCCGCTGGCACCTTTGCTGTGGCATCAAAAGCTGGACGTTTGTCTTTTTTGCTCCGGAGGCTGCCGAAAGCTAAAACAGGTGCTTTTGAGGATGGAGTCCGCAGGAAAGCAGAGAGGGCCAAATTGTCTGGGGCATTTGAAAGGTTTCCAGGAGACAGTGAGAACCAGCATTACTTTTCCCCGCTGGCACCTTTGCTGTGGCAGCAAAACCTGGACGTTTGTCTTTTTCGCTCCGGTGCTTGCCGAAAGCGAAAACAGGTGCTTTTGAGGATGGAGTCCGCAGGAAAGCAGAGAGGGCCAAATTGTCTGGGGCATTTGAAGAGGTTCCAGGAGGCAATGAGGACCAGCATCACTTTTCCCCGCTGGCACCTTTGCTGTGGCAGCAAAAGCTGGACGTTTGTCTTTTTTGCTCCGGAGGCTGCCGAAAGCGAAAACAGGTGCTTTTGAGGATGGAGTCCGCAGGAAAGCAGAGAGGGCCAAATTGTCTGGGGCATTTGAAAGGGTTCCAGGAGGCAGTGAGAACCAGCATTACTTTTCCCCGCTGGCACCTTTGCTGTGGCAGCAAAATCTGGACGTTTGTCTTTTTGCTCCGGAGGCTGCCGAAAGCGAAAACAGGTGCTTTTGAGGATGGAGTCCACAGGAAAGCAGAGAGGGCCAAATTGTCTGTGGCATTTGAAGAGGTTCCAGGAGGCAGTGAGAACCAGCATTACTTTTCCCCGCTGGCACCTTTGCTGTGGCAGCAAAATCTCGACGTTTGTCTTTTTTGCTCCGGAGGTTGCCGAAAGCGAAAACAGGTGCTTTTGAGGATGGAGTCCGCAGGAAAGCAGAGAGGGCCAAATTGTCTGTGGCATTTGAAAGGGTTCCAGGAGACAGTGAGAACCAGCATTACTTTTCCCCGCTGGCACCTTTGCTGTGGCAGCAAAAGCTGGACGTTTGTCTTTTTTGCTCCGGAGGCTGCCGAAAGCGAAAACAGGTGCTTTTGAGGATGGAGTCCGCAGGAAAGCAGAGAGGGCCAAATTGTCTGGGGCATTTGAAAGGGTTCCAGGAGGCAGTGAGAACCAGCATTACTTTTCCCCGCTGGCACCTTTGCTGTGGCAGCAAAAGCTGGACGTTTGTCTTTTTTGCTCCTGAAATATCCAAAAGCGAAAACAGGTGCTTTTGAGGATGGAGTCCGCAGGAAAGCAGAGAGGGCCAAATTGTCTGGGGCATTTGAAAGGTTTCCAGGAGACAGTGAGAACCAGCATTACTTTTCCCCGCTGGCACCTTTGCTGTGGCAGCAAAAGCTGGACGTTTGTCTTTTTTGCTCCTGAGGTTGCCGAAAGCGAAAACAGGTGCTTTTGAGGATGGAGTCCGCAGGAAAGCAGAGAGGCCCAAATTGTCTGTGGCATTTGAAGAGGTTCCAGGAGGCAATGAAGACCAGCATTACTTTTCCCCACTGGCACCTTTGCTGTGGCAGCAAAAGCTGGACGTTTGTCTTTTTTGCTCCGGAGGCTGCCGAAAGCGAAAACAGGTGCTTTTGAGGATGGAGTCCTCAGGAAAGCAGAGAGGGCCAAATTGTCTGGGGCATTTGAAAGGGTTCCAGGAGGCAGTGAGAACCAGCATTACTTTTCCCCGCTGGCGCCTTTGCTGTGGCAGCAAAAGCTGGACGTTTGTCTTTTTTGCTCCTGAAATATCCAAAAGCGAAAACAGGTGCTTTTGAGGATGGAGTCCGCAGGAAAGCAGAGAGGGCCAAATTGTCTGGGGCATTTGAAAGAGTTCCAAAAGGCAATGAGGACCAGCATCACTTTTCCCCGCTGGCACCTTTGCTGTGGCAGCAAAAGCTGGACGTTTGTCTTTTTACCACCGGAGGGCGCCGAAAGTAAAAAAAGGCGCTTTTGAGGATGGAGTCCGCAGGAAAGCAGAGAGGGCCAAATTGTCTGGGGCATTTGAAAGGGTTCCAGGAGGCAGTGAGAACCAGCATTACTTTTCCCCGCTGGCACCTTTGCTGTGGCAGCAAAAGCTGGACGTTTGTCTTTTTTGCTCCGGAGGCTGCCGAAAGCGAAAACAGGTGCTTTTGAGGATGGAGTCCGCAGGAAAGCAGAGAGGGCCAAATTGTCTGGGGCATTTGAAAGGGTTCCAGGAGGCAGTGAGAACCAGCATTACTTTTCCCCGCTGGCACCTTTGCTGTGGCAGCAAAAGCTGGACGTTTGTCTTTTTTGCTCCGGAGGTTGCCGAAAGCGAAAACAGGTGCTTTTGTGGATGGAGTCCGCAGGAAAGCAGAGAGGGCCAAATTGTCTGTGGCATTTGAAAGGGTTCCAGGAGGCAGTGAGAACCAGCATTACTTTTCCCCGCTGGCACCTTTGCTGTGGCAGCAAAAGCTGGACGTTTGTCTTTTTTGCTCCGGAGGTTGCCGAAAGCGAAAAAAGGTGCTTTTGAGGATGGAGTCCGCAGGAAAGCAGAGAGGGCCAAATTGTCTGTGGCATTTGAAAGGGTTCCAGGAGGCAGTGAGAACCAGCATTACTTTTCCCCGCTGGCACCTTTGCTGTGGCAGCAAAAGCTGGACGTTTGTCTTTTTTGCTCCGGAGGTTGCCGAAAGCGAAAACAGGTGCTTTTGAGGATGGAGTCCGCAGGAAAGCAGAGAGGACCAAATTGTCTGTGGCATTTGAAAGGGTTCCAGGAGGCAATGAGGACCAGCATCACTTTTCCCCGCTGGCACCTTTGCTGTGGCAGCAAAAGCTGGACGTTTGTCTTTTTTGCTCCGGAGGTTGCCGAAAGCGAAAACAGGTGCTTTTGAGGATGGAGTCCTCAGGAAAGCAGAGAGGGCCAAATTGTCTGTGGCATTTGAAGAGGTTCCAGGAGGCAATGAAGACCAGCATTACTTTTCCCCGCTGGCACCTTTGCTGTGGCATCAAAAGCTGGACGTTTGTCTTTTTTGCTCCGGAGGCTGCCGAAAGCTAAAACAGGTGCTTTTGAGGATGGAGTCCGCAGGAAAGCAGAGAGGGCCAAATTGTCTGGGGCATTTGAAAGGTTTCCAGGAGACAGTGAGAACCAGCATTACTTTTCCCCGCTGGCACCTTTGCTGTGGCAGCAAAACCTGGACGTTTGTCTTTTTCGCTCCGGTGCTTGCCGAAAGCGAAAACAGGTGCTTTTGAGGATGGAGTCCGCAGGAAAGCAGAGAGGGCCAAATTGTCTGGGGCATTTGAAGAGGTTCCAGGAGGCAATGAGGACCAGCATCACTTTTCCCCGCTGGCACCTTTGCTGTGGCAGCAAAAGCTGGACGTTTGTCTTTTTTGCTCCGGAGGCTGCCGAAAGCGAAAACAGGTGCTTTTGAGGATGGAGTCCGCAGGAAAGCAGAGAGGGCCAAATTGTCTGGGGCATTTGAAAGAGTTCCAAAAGGCAATGAGGACCAGCATCACTTTTCCCCGCTGGCACCTTTGCTGTGGCAGCAAAAGCTGGTCGTTTGTCTTTTTACCACCGGAGGGCGCCGAAAGTAAAAAAAGGCGCTTTTGAGGATGGAGTCCGCAGGAAAGCAGAGAGGGCCAAATTGTCTGGGGCATTTGAAAGGGTTCCAGGAGGCAGTGAGAACCAGCATTACTTTTCCCCGCTGGCACCTTTGCTGTGGCAGCAAAACCTGGACGTTTGTCTTTTTTGCTCCTGAGGTTGCCGAAAGCGAAAACAGGTGCTTTTGAGGATGGAGTCCGCAGGAAAGCAGAGAGGGCCAAATTGTCTGGGGCATTTGAAAGGGTTCCAGGAGGCAGTGAGAACCAGCATTACTTTTCCCCGCTGGCACCTTTGCTGTGGCAGCAAAAGCTGGACGTTTGTCTTTTTTGCTCCGGAGGTTGCCGAAAGCGAAAACAGGTGCTTTTGAGGATGGAGTCCGCAGGAGAGCAGAGAGGGCCAAATTCTCTGGGGCATTTGAAAGGGTTCCAGGAGACAGTGAGAACCAGCATTACTTTTCCCCGCTGGCACCTTTGCTGTGGCAGCAAAAGCTGGACGTTTCTCTTTTTTGCTCCGGAGGCTGCCGAAAGCGAAAACAGGTGCTTTTGAGGATGGAGTCCGCAGGAAAGCAGAGAGGGCAAAATTGTCTGGGGCATTTGAAAGGGTTCCAGGAGGCAGTGAGAACCAGCATTACTTTTCCCCGCTGGCACCTTTGCTGTGGCAGCAAAAGCTGGACGTTTGTCTTTTTTGCTCCGGAGGTTGCCGAAAGCGAAAACAGGTGCTTTTGAGGATGGAGTCCGCAGGAAAGCAGGGAGGGCAAAATTGTCTGGGGCATTTGAAAGGGTTCCAGGAGACAGTGAGAACCAGCATTACTTTTCCCCGCTGGCGCCTTTGCTGTGGCAGCAAAACCTGGACGTTTGTCTTTTTTGCTCCTGAGGTTTCCGAAAGCGAAAAAAGGTGCTTTTGAGGATGGAGTCCGCAGGAAAGCAGAGAGGGCCAAATTGTCTGGGGCATTTGAAGAGGTTCCAGGAGGCAATGAGGACCAGCATCACTTTTCCCCGCTGGCACCTTTGCTGTGGCAGCAAAAGCTGGACGTTTGTCTTTTTTGCTCCTGAGGTTGCCGAAAGCGAAAACAGGTGCTTTTGAGGATGGAGTCCGCAGGAAAGCAGAGAGGGCCAAATTGTCTGTGACATTTGAAGAGGTTCCAGGAGGCAATGAGGACCAGCATCACTTTTCCCCGCTGGCACCTTTGCTGTGGCAGCAAAAGCTGGACGTTTGTCTTTTTTGCTCCGGAGGCTGCCGAAAGCGAAAACAGGTGCTTTTGAGGATGGAGTCCGCAGGAAAGCAGAGAGGGCCAAATTGTCTGGGGCATTTGAAGAGGTTCCAGGAGGCAATGAAGACCAGCATTACTTTTCCCCGCTGGCACCTTTGCTGTGGCAGCAAAAGCTGGACGTTTGTCTTTTTTGCTCCGGAGGCTGCCGAAAGCGAAAACAGGTGCTTTTGAGGATGGAGTCCGCAGGAAAGCAGAGAGGGCCAAATTGTCTGGGGCATTTGAAAGGGTTGCAGGAGGCAGTGAGAACCAGCATTACTTTTCCCCGCTGGCACCTTTGCTGTGGCAGCAAAAGCTGGACGTTTGTCTTCTTTGCTCCGGAGGCTGCCGAAAGCGAAAACAGGTGCTTTTGAGGATGGAATCCGCAGGAAAGCAGAGAGGGCCAAATTGTCTGTGGCATTTGAAGAGGTTCCAGGAGGCAATGAAGACCAGCATTACTTTTCCCCGCTGGCACCTTTGCTGTGGCAGCAAAAGCTGGACGTTTGTCTTTTTTGCTCCGGAGGCTGCCGAAAGCGAAAACAGGTGCTTTTGAGGATGGAGTCCGCACGAAAGCAGAGAGGGCCAAATTGTCTGGGGCATTTGAAAGGGTTCCAGGAGACAGCGAGAACCAGCATTACTTTTCCCCGCTGGCGCCTTTGCTGTGGCAGCAAAAGCTGGACGTTTGTCTTTTTTGCTCCTGAGGTTTCCAAAAGCGAAAACAGGTGCTTTTGAGGATGGAGTCCGCAGGAAAGCAGAGAGGGCCAAATTGTCTGGGGCATTTGAAAGAGTTCCAAAAGGCAATGAGGACCAGCATCACTTTTCCCCGCTGGCACCTTTGCTGTGGCAGCAAAAGCTGGATGTTTGTCTTTTTACCACCGGAGGGCGCCGAAAGTGAAAAAAGGCGCTTTTGAGGATAGACTCCGCAGGAAAGCAGAGAGGGCCAAATTGTCTGGGGCATTTGAATGGGTTCCAGGAGGCAGTGAGAACCAGCATTACTTTTCCCCGCTGGCACCTTTGCTGTGGCAGCAAAAGCTGGACGTTTGTCTTTTTTGCTCCGGAGGCTGCCGAAAGCGAAAACAGGTGCTTTTGAGGATGGAGTCCGCAGGAAAGCAGAGAGGGCCAAATTGTCTGTGGCATTTGAAAGGGTTCCAGGAGGCAGTGAGAACCAGCATTACTTTTCCCCGCTGGCACCTTTGCTGGGCAGCAAAACCTGGACGTTTGTCTTTTTTGCTCCGGAGGCTGCCGAAAGCGAAAACAGGTGCTTTTGAGGATGGAGTCCGCAGGAAAGCAGAGAGGGCCAAATTGTCTGGGGCATTTGAAGAGGTTCCAGGAGGCAATGAGGACCAGCATCACTTTTCCCCGCTGGCGCCTTTGCTGTGGCAGCAAAAGCTGGACGTTTGTCTTTTTTGCTCCGGAGGCTGCCGAAAGTGAAAACAGGTGCTTTTGAGGATGGAGTCCGCAGGAAAGCAGGGAGGGCCAAATTGTCTGTGGCATTTGAAAGGGTTCCAGGAGACAGTGAGAACCAGCATTACTTTTCCCCGCTGGCGCCTTTGCTGTGGCAGCAAAAGCTGGACGTTTGTCTTTTTTGCTCCGGAGGTTGCCGAAAGCGAAAAAAGGTGCTTTTGAGGATGGAGTCCGCAGGAAAGCAGAGAGGGCCAAATTGTCTGGGGCATTTGAAAGGGTTCCAGGAGGCAGTGAGAACCAGCATTACTTTTCCCCGCTGGCACCTTTGCTGTGGCAGCAAAAGCTGGACGTTTGTCTTTTTTGCTCCGGAGGCTGCCGAAAGCGAAAACAGGTGCTTTTGAGGATGGAGTCCGCAGGAAAGCAGGGAGGGCCAAATTGTCTGTGGCATTTGAAAGGGTTCCAGGAGACAGTGAGAACCAGCATTACTTTTCCCCGCTGGCGCCTTTGCTGTGGCAGCAAAACCTGGACGTTTGTCTTTTTTGCTCCTGAGGTTTCCGAAAGCGAAAACAGGTGCTTTTGAGGATGGAGTCCGCAGGAAAGCAGAGAGGGCCAAATTGTCTGTGGCATTTGAAGAGGTTCCAGGAGGCAATGAAGACCAGCATTACTTTTCCCCGCTGGCACCTTTGCTGTGGCAGCAAAACCTGGACGTTTGTCTTTTTTGCTCCGGAGGCTGCCGAAAGCGAAAACAGGTGCTTTTGAGGATGGAGTCCGCAGGAAAGCAGAGAGGGCCAAATTGTCTGGGGCATTTGAAAGGGTTCCAGGAGGCAGTGAGAACCAGCATTACTTTTCCCCGCTGGCACCTTTGCTGTGGCAGCAAAAGCTGGACGTTTGTCTTTTTTGCTCCGGAGGCTGCCGAAAGCGAAAACAGGTGCTTTTGAGGATGGAGTCCGCAGGAAAGCAGAGAGGGCCAAATTGTCTGGGGCATTTGAAAGGGTTCCAGGAGGCAGTGAGAACCAGCATTACTTTTCCCCGCTGGCACCTTTGCTGGGCAGCAAAAGCTGGACGTTTGTCTTTTTTGCTCCGGAGGCTGCCGAAAGTGAAAACAGGTGCTTTTGAGGATGGAGTCCGCAGGAAAGCAGAGAGGGCCAAATTGTCTGTGGCATTTGAAAGGGTTCCAGGAGGCAGTGAGAACCAGCATTACTTTTCCCCGCTGGCACCTTTGCTGTGGCAGCAAAAGCTGGACGTTTGTCTTTTTTGCTCCGGAGGTTGCCGAAAGCGAAAACAGGTGCTTTTGAGGATGGAGTCCGCAGGAAAGCAGAGAGGGCCAAATTGTCTGTGACATTTGAAGAGGTTCCAGGAGGCAATGAGGACCAGCATCACTTTTCCCCGCTGGCACCTTTGCTGTGGCAGCAAAAGCTGGACGTTTGTCTTTTTTGCTCCGGAGGTTGCCGAAAGCGAAAACAGGTGCTTTTGAGGATGGAGTCCTCAGGAAAGCAGAGAGGGCCAAATTGTCTGTGGCATTTGAAGAGGTTCCAGGAGGCAATGAAGACCAGCATTACTTTTCCCCGCTGGCACCTTTGCTGTGGCAGCAAAAGCTGGACTTTTGTCTTTTTTGCTCCGGAGGCTGCCGAAAGCGAAAACAGGTGCTTTTGAGGATGGAGTCCGCAGGAAAGCAGAGAGGGCCAAATTGTCTGGGGCATTTGAAAGGGTTGCAGGAGGCAGTGAGAACCAGCATTACTTTTCCCCGCTGGCACCTTTGCTGTGGCAGCAAAAGCTGGACGTTTGTCTTCTTTGCTCCGGAGGCTGCCGAAAGCGAAAACAGGTGCTTTTGAGGATGGAATCCGCAGGAAAGCAGAGAGGGCCAAATTGTCTGTGGCATTTGAAGAGGTTCCAGGAGGCAATGAAGACCAGCATTACTTTTCCCCGCTGGCACCTTTGCTGTGGCAGCAAAAGCTGGACGTTTGTCTTTTTTGCTCCGGAGGCTGCCGAAAGCGAAAACAGGTGCTTTTGAGGATGGAGTCCGCACGAAAGCAGAGAGGGCCAAATTGTCTGGGGCATTTGAAAGGGTTCCAGGAGACAGCGAGAACCAGCATTACTTTTCCCCGCTGGCGCCTTTGCTGTGGCAGCAAAAGCTGGACGTTTGTCTTTTTTGCTCCTGAAATATCCAAAAGCGAAAACAGGTGCTTTTGAGGATGGAGTCCGCAGGAAAGCAGAGAGGGCCAAATTGTCTGGGGCATTTGAAAGAGTTCCAAAAGGCAATGAGGACCAGCATCACTTTTCCCCGCTGGCACCTTTGCTGTGGCAGCAAAAGCTGGATGTTTGTCTTTTTACCACCGGAGGGCGCCGAAAGTGAAAAAAGGCGCTTTTGAGGATAGACTCCGCAGGAAAGCAGAGAGGGCCAAATTGTCTGGGGCATGTGAATGGGTTCCAGGAGGCAGTGAGAACCAGCATTACTTTTCCCCGCTGGCACCTTTGCTGTGGCAGCAAAAGCTGGACGTTTGTCTTTTTTGCTCCGGAGGCTGCCGAAAGCGAAAACAGGTGCTTTTGAGGATGGAGTCCGCAGGAAAGCAGAGAGGGCCAAATTGTCTGTGGCATTTGAAAGGGTTCCAGGAGGCAGTGAGAACCAGCATTACTTTTCCCCGCTGGCACCTTTGCTGTGGCAGCAAAAGCTGGACGTTTTTCTTTTTTGCTCCGGAGGCTGCCGAAAGCGAAAACAGGTGCTTTTGAGGATGGAGTCCGCAGGAAAGCAGAGAGGGCCAAATTGTCTGGGGCATTTGAAGAGGTTCCAGGAGGCAATGAGGACCAGCATCACTTTTCCCCGCTTTCACCTTTGCTGTGGCAGCAAAAGCTGGACGTTTGTCTTTTTTGCTCCGGAGGCTGCCGAAAGTGAAAACAGGTGCTTTTGAGGATGGAGTCCGCAGGAAAGCAGGGAGGGCCAAATTGTCTGTGGCATTTGAAAGGGTTCCAGGAGACAGTGAGAACCAGCATTACTTTTCCCCGCTGGCGCCTTTGCTGTGGCAGCAAAAGCTGGACGTTTGTCTTTTTTGCTCCGGAGGTTGCCGAAAGCGAAAAAAGGTGCTTTTGAGGATGGAGTCCGCAGGAAAGCAGAGAGGGCCAAATTGTCTGGGGCATTTGAAAGGGTTCCAGGAGGCAGTGAGAACCAGCATTACTTTTCCCCGCTGGCACCTTTGCTGTGGCAGCAAAAGCTGGACGTTTGTCTTTTTTGCTCCGGAGGCTGCCGAAAGCGAAAACAGGTGCTTTTGAGGATGGAGTCCGCAGGAAAGCAGGGAGGGCCAAATTGTCTGTGGCATTTGAAAGGGTTCCAGGAGACAGTGAGAACCAGCATTACTTTTCCCCGCTGGCGCCTTTGCTGTGGCAGCAAAACCTGGACGTTTGTCTTTTTTGCTCCTGAGGTTTCCGAAAGCGAAAACAGGTGCTTTTGAGGATGGAGTCCGCAGGAAAGCAGAGAGGGCCAAATTGTCTGTGGCATTTGAAGAGGTTCCAGGAGGCAATGAAGACCAGCATTACTTTTCCCCGCTGGCACCTTTGCTGTGGCAGCAAAAGCTGGACGTTTGTCTTTTTTGCTCCGGAGGCTGCCGAAAGCGAAAACAGGTGCTTTTGAGGATGGAGTCCGCAGGAAAGCAGAGAGGGCCAAATTGTCTGGGGCATTTGAAAGGGTTCCAGGAGGCAGTGAGAACCAGCATTACTTTTCCCCGCTGGCACCTTTGCTGTGGCAGCAAAAGCTGGACGTTTGTCTTTTTTGCTCCGGAGGCTGCCGAAAGCGAAAACAGGTGCTTTTGAGGATGGAGTCCGCAGGAAAGCAGAGAGGGCCAAATTGTCTGGGGCATTTGAAAGGGTTCCAGGAGGCAGTGAGAACCAGCATTACTTTTCCCCGCTGGCACCTTTGCTGGGCAGCAAAAGCTGTACGTTTGTCTTTTTTGCTCCGGAGGCTGCCGAAAGTGAAAACAGGTGCTTTTGAGGATGGAGTCCGCAGGAAAGCAGAGAGGGCCAAATTGTCTGTGGCATTTGAAAGGGTTCCAGGAGGCAGTGAGAACCAGCATTACTTTTCCCCGCTGGCACCTTTGCTGTGGCAGCAAAAGCTGGACGTTTGTCTTTTTTGCTCCGGAGGTTGCCGAAAGCGAAAACAGGTGCTTTTGAGGATGGAGTCCGCAGGAAAGCAGAGAGGGCCAAATTGTCTGGGGCATTTGAAAGGGTTCCAGGAGGCAGTGAGAACCAGCATTACTTTTACCCGCTGGCACCTTTGCTGTGGCAGCAAAAGCTGGACGTTTGTCTTTTTTGCTCCTGAGGTTGCCGAAAGCGAAAAAAGGTGCTTTTGAGGATGGAGTCCGCAGGAAAGCAGAGAGGGCCAAATTGTCTGTGGCATTTGAAAGGGTTCCAGGAGGCAGTGAGAACCAGCATTACTTTTCCCCGCTGGCACCTTTGCTGTGGCAGCAAAAGCTGGACGTTTGTCTTTTTTGCTCCGGAGGCTGCCGAAAGCGAAAACAGGTGCTTTTGAGGATGGAGTCCGCAGGAAATCAGGGAGGGCAAAATTGTCTGTGGCATTTGAAAGGGTTCCAGGAGACAGTGAGAACCAGCATTACTTTTCCCCGCTGGCGCCTTTGCTGTGGCAGCAAAACCTGGACGTTTGTCTTTTTTGCTCCGGAGGCTGCCGAAAGCGAAAAAAGGTGCTTTTGAGGATGGAGTCCGCAGGAAAGCAGAGAGGGCCAAATTGTCTGTGGCATTTGAAGAGGTTCCAGGAGGCAATGAGGACCAGCATCACTTTTCCCCGCTGGCACCTTTGCTGTGGCAGCAAAAGCTGGACGTTTGTCTTTTTTGCTCCTGAGGTTGCCGAAAGCGAAAACAGGTGCTTTTGAGGATGGAGTCCGCAGGAAAGCAGAGAGGGCCAAATTGTCTGTGACATTTGAAGAGGTTCCAGGAGGCAATGAGGACCAGCATCACTTTTCCCCGCTGGCACCTTTGCTGTGGCAGCAAAAGCTGGACGTTTGTCTTTTTTGCTCCGGAGGTTGCCGAAAGCGAAAACAGGTGCTTTTGAGGATGGAGTCCTCAGGAAAGCAGAGAGGGCCAAATTGTCTGTGGCATTTGAAGAGGTTCCAGGAGGCAATGAAGACCAGCATTACTTTTCCCCGCTGGCACCTTTGCTGTGGCAGCAAAAGCTGGACGTTTGTCTTTTTTGCTCCGGAGGCTGCCGAAAGCGAAAACAGGTGCTTTTGAGGATGGAGTCCGCAGGAAAGCAGAGAGGGCCAAATTGTCTGGGGCATTTTAAAGGGTTCCAGGAGGCAGTGAGAACCAGCATTACTTTTCCCCGCTGGCGCCTTTGCTGTGGCAGCAAAACCTGGACGTTTGTCTTTTTTGCTCCTGAAATATCCAAAAGCGAAAACAGGTGCTTTTGAGGATGGAGTCCGCAGGAAAGCAGAGAGGGCCAAATTGTCTGGGGCATTTGAAAGAGTTCCAAAAGGCAATGAGGACCAGCATCACTTTTCCCCGCTGGCACCTTTGCTGTGGCAGCAAAAGCTGGACGTTTGTCTTTTTACCACCGGAGGGCGCCGAAAGTGAAAAAAGGCGCTTTTGAGGATAGAATCCGCAGGAAAGCAGAGAGGGCCAAATTGTCTGGGGCATTTGAAGAGGTTCCAGGAGGCAATGAAGACCAGCATTACTTTTCCCCGCTGGCACCTTTGCTGGGCAGCAAAAGCTGGACGTTTGTCTTTTTTGCTCCGGAGGCTGCCGAAAGCGAAAACAGGTGCTTTTCAGGATGGAGTCCGCAGGAAAGCAGAGAGGGCCAAATTGTCTGTGGCATTTGAAAGGGTTCCAGGAGGCAGTGAGAACCAGCATTACTTTTCCCCGCTGGCACCTTTGCTGGGCAGCAAAAGCTGGACGTTTGTCTTTTTTGCTCCGGAGGCTGCCGAAAGCGAAAACAGGTGCTTTTGAGGATGGAGTCCGCAGGAAAGCAGAGAGGGCCAAATTGTCTGGGGCATTTGAAGAGGTTCCAGGAGGCAATGAGGACCAGCATCACTTTTCCCCGCTTTCACCTTTGCTGTGGCAGCAAAAGCTGGACGTTTGTCTTTTTTGCTCCGGAGGCTGCCGAAAGCGAAAACAGGTGCTTTTGAGGATGGAGTCCGCAGGAAAGCAGGGAGGGCCAAATTGTCTGTGGCATTTGAAAGGGTTCCAGGAGACAGTGAGAACCAGCATTACTTTTCCCCGCTGGCGCCTTTGCTGTGGCAGCAAAAGCTGGACGTTTGTCTTTTTTGCTCCTGAGGTTGCCGAAAGCGAAAAAAGGCGCTTTTGAGGATGGAGTCCGCAGGAAAGCAGAGAGGGCCAAATTGTCTGTGGCATTTGAAAGGGTTCCAGGAGGCAGTGAGAACCAGCATTACTTTTCCCCGCTGGCACCTTTGCTGTGGCAGCAAAAGCTGGACGTTTGTCTTTTTTGCTCCGGAGGCTGCCGAAAGCGAAAACAGGTGCTTTTGAGGATGGAGTCCGCAGGAAAGCAGGGAGGGCCAAATTGTCTGTGGCATTTGAAAGGGTTCCAGGAGACAGTGAGAACCAGCATTACTTTTCCCCGCTGGCACCTTTGCTGTGGCAGCAAAAGCTGGACGTTTGTCTTTTTTGCTCCGGAGGTTGCCGAAAGCGAAAACAGGTGCTTTTGAGGATGGAGTCCGCAGGAAAGCAGAGAGGGCCAAATTGTCTGTGACATTTGAAGAGGTTCCAGGAGGCAATGAGGACCAGCATCACTTTTCCCCGCTGGCACCTTTGCTGTGGCAGCAAAAGCTGGACGTTTGTCTTTTTTGCTCCGGAGGCTGCCGAAAGCGAAAACAGGTGCTTTTGAGGATGGAGTCCGCAGGAAAGCAGAGAGGGCCAAATTGTCTGGGGCATTTGAAAGGGTTCCAGGAGACAGCGAGAACCAGCATTACTTTTCCCCGCTGGCGCCTTTGCTGTGGCAGCAAAAGCTGGACGTTTGTCTTTTTTGCTCCTGAAATATCCAAAAGCGAAAACAGGTGCTTTTGAGGATGGAGTCCGCAGGAAAGCAGAGAGGGCCAAATTGTCTGGGGCATTTGAAAGAGTTCCAAAAGGCAATGAGGACCAGCATCACTTTTCCCCGCTGGCACCTTTGCTGTGGCAGCAAAAGCTGGATGTTTGTCTTTTTACCACCGGAGGGCGCCGAAAGTGAAAAAAGGCGCTTTTGAGGATAGACTCCGCAGGAAAGCAGAGAGGGCCAAATTGTCTGGGGCATGTGAATGGGTTCCAGGAGGCAGTGAGAACCAGCATTACTTTTCCCCGCTGGCACCTTTGCTGTGGCAGCAAAAGCTGGACGTTTGTCTTTTTTGCTCCGGAGGCTGCCGAAAGCGAAAACAGGTGCTTTTGAGGATGGAGTCCGCAGGAAAGCAGAGAGGGCCAAATTGTCTGTGGCATTTGAAAGGGTTCCAGGAGGCAGTGAGAACCAGCATTACTTTTCCCCGCTGGCACCTTTGCTGTGGCAGCAAAAGCTGGACGTTTTTCTTTTTTGCTCCGGAGGCTGCCGAAAGCGAAAACAGGTGCTTTTGAGGATGGAGTCCGCAGGAAAGCAGAGAGGGCCAAATTGTCTGGGGCATTTGAAGAGGTTCCAGGAGGCAATGAGGACCAGCATCACTTTTCCCCGCTTTCACCTTTGCTGTGGCAGCAAAAGCTGGACGTTTGTCTTTTTTGCTCCGGAGGCTGCCGAAAGTGAAAACAGGTGCTTTTGAGGATGGAGTCCGCAGGAAAGCAGGGAGGGCCAAATTGTCTGTGGCATTTGAAAGGGTTCCAGGAGACAGTGAGAACCAGCATTACTTTTCCCCGCTGGCGCCTTTGCTGTGGCAGCAAAAGCTGGACGTTAGTCTTTTTTGCTCCGGAGGTTGCCGAAAGCGAAAAAAGGTGCTTTTGAGGATGGAGTCCGCAGGAAAGCAGAGAGGGCCAAATTGTCTGGGGCATTTGAAAGGGTTCCAGGAGGCAGTGAGAACCAGCATTACTTTTCCCCGCTGGCACCTTTGCTGTGGCAGCAAAAGCTGGACGTTTGTCTTTTTTGCTCCGGAGGCTGCCGAAAGCGAAAACAGGTGCTTTTGAGGATGGAGTCCGCAGGAAAGCAGGGAGGGCCAAATTGTCTGTGGCATTTGAAAGGGTTCCAGGAGACAGTGAGAACCAGCATTACTTTTCCCCGCTGGCGCCTTTGCTGTGGCAGCAAAACCTGGACGTTTGTCTTTTTTGCTCCTGAGGTTTCCGAAAGCGAAAACAGGTGCTTTTGAGGATGGAGTCCGCAGGAAAGCAGAGAGGGCCAAATTGTCTGTGGCATTTGAAGAGGTTCCAGGAGGCAATGAAGACCAGCATTACTTTTCCCCGCTGGCACCTTTGCTGTGGCAGCAAAAGCTGGACGTTTGTCTTTTTTGCTCCGGAGGCTGCCGAAAGCGAAAACAGGTGCTTTTGAGGATGGAGTCCGCAGGAAAGCAGAGAGGGCCAAATTGTCTGGGGCATTTGAAAGGGTTCCAGGAGGCAGTGAGAACCAGCATTACTTTTCCCCGCTGGCACCTTTGCTGTGGCAGCAAAAGCTGGACGTTTGTCTTTTTTGCTCCGGAGGCTGCCGAAAGCGAAAACAGGTGCTTTTGAGGATGGAGTCCGCAGGAAAGCAGAGAGGGCCAAATTGTCTGGGGCATTTGAAAGGGTTCCAGGAGGCAGTGAGAACCAGCATTACTTTTCCCCGCTGGCACCTTTGCTGGGCAGCAAAAGCTGTACGTTTGTCTTTTTTGCTCCGGAGGCTGCCGAAAGTGAAAACAGGTGCTTTTGAGGATGGAGTCCGCAGGAAAGCAGAGAGGGCCAAATTGTCTGTGGCATTTGAAAGGGTTCCAGGAGGCAGTGAGAACCAGCATTACTTTTCCCCGCTGGCACCTTTGCTGTGGCAGCAAAAGCTGGACGTTTGTCTTTTTTGCTCCGGAGGTTGCCGAAAGCGAAAACAGGTGCTTTTGAGGATGGAGTCCGCAGGAAAGCAGAGAGGGCCAAATTGTCTGGGGCATTTGAAAGGGTTCCAGGAGGCAGTGAGAACCAGCATTACTTTTACCCGCTGGCACCTTTGCTGTGGCAGCAAAAGCTGGACGTTTGTCTTTTTTGCTCCTGAGGTTGCCGAAAGCGAAAAAAGGTGCTTTTGAGGATGGAGTCCGCAGGAAAGCAGAGAGGGCCAAATTGTCTGTGGCATTTGAAAGGGTTCCAGGAGGCAGTGAGAACCAGCATTACTTTTCCCCGCTGGCACCTTTGCTGTGGCAGCAAAAGCTGGACGTTTGTCTTTTTTGCTCCGGAGGCTGCCGAAAGCGAAAACAGGTGCTTTTGAGGATGGAGTCCGCAGGAAATCAGGGAGGGCAAAATTGTCTGTGGCATTTGAAAGGGTTCCAGGAGACAGTGAGAACCAGCATTACTTTTCCCCGCTGGCGCCTTTGCTGTGGCAGCAAAACCTGGACGTTTGTCTTTTTTGCTCCGGAGGCTGCCGAAAGCGAAAAAAGGTGCTTTTGAGGATGGAGTCCGCAGGAAAGCAGAGAGGGCCAAATTGTCTGTGGCATTTGAAGAGGTTCCAGGAGGCAATGAGGACCAGCATCACTTTTCACCGCTGGCACCTTTGCTGTGGCAGCAAAAGCTGGACGTTTGTCTTTTTTGCTCCTGAGGTTGCCGAAAGCGAAAACAGGTGCTTTTGAGGATGGAGTCCGCAGGAAAGCAGAGAGGGCCAAATTGTCTGTGACATTTGAAGAGGTTCCAGGAGGCAATGAGGACCAGCATCACTTTTCCCCGCTGGCACCTTTGCTGTGGCAGCAAAAGCTGGACGTTTGTCTTTTTTGCTCCGGAGGTTGCCGAAAGCGAAAACAGGTGCTTTTGAGGATGGAGTCCTCAGGAAAGCAGAGAGGGCCAAATTGTCTGTGGCATTTGAAGAGGTTCCAGGAGGCAATGAAGACCAGCATTACTTTTCCCCGCTGGCACCTTTGCTGTGGCAGCAAAAGCTGGACGTTTGTCTTTTTTGCTCCGGAGGCTGCCGAAAGCGAAAACAGGTGCTTTTGAGGATGGAGTCCGCAGGAAAGCAGAGAGGGCCAAATTGTCTGGGGCATTTGAAAGGGTTCCAGGAGGCAGTGAGAACCAGCATTACTTTTCCCCGCTGGCGCCTTTGCTGTGGCAGCAAAACCTGGACGTTTGTCTTTTTTGCTCCTGAAATATCCAAAAGCGAAAACAGGTGCTTTTGAGGATGGAGTCCGCAGGAAAGCAGAGAGGGCCAAATTGTCTGGGGCAATTGAAAGAGTTCCAAAAGGCAATGAGGACCAGCATCACTTTTCCCCGCTGGCACCTTTGCTGTGGCAGCAAAAGCTGGACGTTTGTCTTTTTACCACCGGAGGGCGCCGAAAGTGAAAAAAGGCGCTTTTGAGGATAGAATCCGCAGGAAAGCAGAGAGGGCCAAATTGTCTGGGGCATTTGAAGAGGTTCCAGGAGGCAATGAAGACCAGCATTACTTTTCCCCGCTGGCACCTTTGCTGGGCAGCAAAAGCTGGACGTTTGTCTTTTTTGCTCCGGAGGCTGCCGAAAGCGAAAACAGGTGCTTTTCAGGATGGAGTCCGCAGGAAAGCAGAGAGGGCCAAATTGTCTGTGGCATTTGAAAGGGTTCCAGGAGGCAGTGAGAACCAGCATTACTTTTCCCCGCTGGCACCTTTGCTGGGCAGCAAAAGCTGGACGTTTGTCTTTTTTGCTCCGGAGGCTGCCGAAAGCGAAAACAGGTGCTTTTGAGGATGGAGTCCGCAGGAAAGCAGAGAGGGCCAAATTGTCTGGGGCATTTGAAGAGGTTCCAGGAGGCAATGAGGACCAGCATCACTTTTCCCCGCTTTCACCTTTGCTGTGGCAGCAAAAGCTGGACGTTTGTCTTTTTTGCTCCGGAGGCTGCCGAAAGCGAAAACAGGTGCTTTTGAGGATGGAGTCCGCAGGAAAGCAGGGAGGGCCAAATTGTCTGTGGCATTTGAAAGGGTTCCAGGAGACAGTGAGAACCAGCATTACTTTTCCCCGCTGGCGCCTTTGCTGTGGCAGCAAAAGCTGGACGTTTGTCTTTTTTGCTCCTGAGGTTGCCGAAAGCGAAAAAAGGCGCTTTTGAGGATGGAGTCCGCAGGAAAGCAGAGAGGGCCAAATTGTCTGTGGCATTTGAAAGGGTTCCAGGAGGCAGTGAGAACCAGCATTACTTTTCCCCGCTGGCACCTTTGCTGTGGCAGCAAAAGCTGGACGTTTGTCTTTTTTGCTCCGGAGGCTGCCGAAAGCGAAAACAGGTGCTTTTGAGGATGGAGTCCGCAGGAAAGCAGGGAGGGCCAAATTGTCTGTGGCATTTGAAAGGGTTCCAGGAGACAGTGAGAACCAGCATTACTTTTCCCCGCTGGCGCCTTTGCTGTGGCAGCAAAAGCTGGACGTTTGTCTTTTTTGCTCCTGAGGTTTTCGAAAGCGAAAACAGGTGCTTTTGAGGATGGAGTCCGCAAGAAAGCAGAGAGGGCCAAATAGTCTGTGGCATTTGAAGAGGTTCCAGGAGGCAATGAGGACCAGCATCACTTTTCCCCGCTGGCACCTTTGCTGTGGCAGCAAAAGCTGCACGTTTGTCTTTTTTGCTCCTGAGGTTGCCGAAAGCGAAAAAAGGTGCTTTTGAGGATGGAGTCCGCAGGAAAGCAGAGAGGGCCAAATTGTCTGTGGCATTTGAAGAGGTTCCAGGAGGCAATGAGGACCAGCATCACTTTTCCCCGCTGGCACCTTTGCTGTGGCAGCAAAAGCTGGACGTTTGTCTTTTTTGCTCCGGAGGTTTCCGAAAGCGAAAACAGGTGCTTTTGAGGATGGAGTCCGCAGGAAAGCAGAGAGGGCCAAATTGTCTGTGGCATTTGAAGACGTTCCAGGAGGCAATGAAGACCAGCATTACTTTTCCCCGCTGGCGCCTTTGCTGTGGCAGCAAAAGCTGGACGTTTGTCTTTTTTGCTCCGGAGGCTGCCGAAAGCGAAAACAGGTGCTTTTGAGGATGGAGTCCGCAGGAAAGCAGAGAGGGCCAAATTGTCTGTGGCATTTGAAGAGGTTCCAGGAGGCAGTGAGAACCAGCATTACTTTTCCCCGCTGGCACCTTTGCTGTGGCAGCAAAATCTCGACGTTTGTCTTTTTTGCTCCGGAGGTTGCCGAAAGCGAAAACAGGTGCTTTTGAGGATGGAGTCCGCAGGAAAGCAGAGAGGGCCAAATTGTCTGGGGCATTTGAAAGGGTTCCAGGAGACAGTGAGAACCAGCATTACTTTTCCCCGCTGGCACCTTTGCTGTGGCAGCAAAAGCTGGACGTTTGTCTTTTTTGCTCCGGAGGCTGCTGAAAGCGAAAACAGGTGCTTTTGAGGATGGAGTCCGCAGGAAAGCAGAGAGGGCCAAATTGTCTGGGGCATTTGAAAGGGTTCCAGGAGGCAGTGAGAACCAGCATTACTTTTCCCCGCTGGCACCTTTGCTGTGGCAGCAAAAGCTGGACGTTTCTCTTTTTTGCTCCGGACGCTGCCGAAAGCGAAAACAGGTGCTTTTGAGGATGGAGTCCTCAGGAAAGCAGAGAGGGCAAAATTGTCTGTGGCATTTGAAGAGGTTCCAGGAGGCAGTGAGAACCAGCATTACTTTTCCCCGCTGGCACCTTTGCTGTGGCAGCAAAATCTGGACGTTTGTCTTTTTTGCTCCAGAGGTTGCCGAAAGCGAAAACAGGTGCTTTTGAGGATGGAGTCCGCAGGAAAGCAGAGAGGGCCAAATTGTCTGGGGCATTTGAAAGATTTCCAAAAGGCAATGAGGACCAGCATCACTTTTCCCCGCTGGCACCTTTGCTGTGGCAGCAAAAGCTGGACGTTTGTCTTTTTACCACCGGAGGGCGCCGAAAGTGAAAAAAGGCGCTTTTGAGGATAGACTCCGCAGGAAAGCAGAGAGGGCCAAATTGTCTGGGGCATTTGAAGAGGTTCCAGGAGGCAATGAGGACCAGCATCACTTTTCCCCGCTTTCACCTTTGCTGTGGCAGCAAAAGCTGGACGTTTGTCTTTTTTGCTCCGGAGGCTGCCGAAAGCGAAAACAGGTGCTTTTGAGGATGGAGTCCGCAGGAAAGCAGGGAGGGCAAAATTGTCTGTGGCATTTGAAAGGGTTCCAGGAGACAGTGAGAACCAGCATTACTTTTCCCCGCTGGCGCCTTTGCTGTGGCAGCAAAAGCTGGACGTTTGTCTTTTTTGCTCCTGAGGTTGCCGAAAGCGAAAAAAGGTGCTTTTGAGGATGGAGTCCGCAGGAAAGCAGAGAGGGCCAAATTGTCTGGGGCATTTGAAAGGGTTCCAGGAGGCAGTGAGAACCAGCATTACTTTTCCCCGCTGGCACCTTTGCTGTGGCAGCAAAAGCTGGACGTTTGTCTTTTTTGCTCCGGAGGCTGCCGAAAGCGAAAACAGGTGCTTTTGAGGATGGAGTCCGCAGGAAAGCAGGGAGGGCCAAATTGTCTGTGGCATTTGAAAGGGTTCCAGGAGACAGTGAGAACCAGCATTACTTTTCCCCGCTGGCGCCTTTGCTGTGGCAGCAAAAGCTGGACGTTTCTCTTTTTTGCTCCGGAGGTTGCCGAAATTGAAAACAGGTGCTTTTGAGGATGGAGTCCGCAGGAAAGCAGAGAGGGCCAAATTGTCTGTGGCATTTGAAGACGTTCCAGGAGGCAATGAAGACCAGCATTACTTTTCCCCGCTGGCACCTTTGCTGTGGCAGCAAAACCTGGACGTTTGTCTTTTTTGCTCCGGAGGCTGCCGAAAGCGAAAACAGGTGCTTTTGAGGATGGAGTCCGCAGGAAAGCAGAGAGGGCCAAATTGTCTGTGGCATTTGAAGAGGTTCCAGGAGGCAGTGAGAACGAGCATTACTTTTCCCCGCTGGCACCTTTGCTGTGGCAGCAAAAGCTGGACGTTTGTCTTTTTTGCTCCGGAGGCTGCCGAAAGCGAAAAAGGTGCTTTTGAGGATGGAGTCCGCAGGAAAGCAGAGAGGGCCAAATTGTCTGTGGCATTTGAAAGGGTTCCAGGAGGCAGTGAGAACCAGCATTACTTTTCCCCGCTGGCACCTTTGCTGTGGCAGCAAAAGCTGGACGTTTGTCTTTTTTGCTCCGGAGGCTGCCGAAAGCGAAAACAGGTGCTTTTGAGGATGGAGTCCGCAGGAAAGCAGAGAGGGCCAAATTGTCTGTGGCATTTGAAGAGGTTCCAGGAGGCAGTGAGAACCAGCATTACTTTTCCCCGCTGGCACCTTTGCTGTGGCAGCAAAAGCTGGACGTTTGTCTTTTTTGCTCCAGAGGTTGCCGAAAGCGAAAACAGGTGCTTTTGAGGATGGAGTCCGCAGGAAAGCAGAGAGGGCCAAATTGTCTGGGGCATTTGAAAGAGTTCCAAAAGGCAATGAGGACCAGCATCACTTTTCCCCGCTGGCACCTTTGCTGTGGCAGCAAAAACTGGACGTTTGTCTTTTTACCACCGGAGGGCGCCGAAAGTGAAAAAAGGCGCTTTTGAGGATAGACTCCGCAGGAAAGCAGAGAGGGCCAAATTGTCTGGGGCATTTGAATGGGTTCCAGGAGGCAGTGAGAACCAGCATTACTTTTCCCCGCTGGCACCTTTGCTGTGGCAGCAAAAGCTGGACGTTTGTCTTTTTTGCTCCGGAGGCTGCCGAAAGCGAAAACAGGTGCTTTTGAGGATGGAGTCCGCAGGAAAGCAGAGAGGGCCAAATTGTCTGGGGCATTTGAAAGGGTTCCAGGAGGCAGTGAGAACCAGCATTACTTTTCCCCGCTGGCACCTTTGCTGGGCAGCAAAAGCTGGACGTTTGTCTTTTTTGCTCCGGAGGCTGCCGAAAGCGAAAACAGGTGCTTTTGAGGATGGAGTCCGCAGGAAAGCAGAGAGGGCCAAATTGTCTGGGGCATTTGAAGAGGTTCCAGGAGGCAATGAGGACCAGCATCACTTTTCCCCGCTTTCACCTTTGCTGTGGCAGCAAAAGCTGGACGTTTGTCTTTTTTGCTCCGGAGGCTGCCGAAAGCGAAAACAGGTGCTTTTGAGGATGGAGTCCGCAGGAAAGCAGGGAGGGCCAAGTTGTCTGTGGCATTTGAAAGGGTTCCAGGAGACAGTGAGAACCAGCATTACTTTTCCCCGCTGGCGCCTTTGCTGTGGCAGCAAAAGCTGGACGTTTGTCTTTTTTGCTCCTGAGGTTGCCGAAAGCGAAAAAAGGTGCTTTTGAGGATGGAGTCCGCAGGAAAGCAGAGAGGGCCAAATTGTCTGTGGCATTTGAAAGGGTTCTAGGAGGCAGTGAGAACCAGCATTACTTTTCCCCGCTGGCACCTTTGCTGTGGCAGCAAAAGCTGGACGTTTGTCTTTTTTGCTCCGGAGGCTGCCGAAAGCGAAAACAGGTGCTTTTGAGGATGGAGTCCGCAGGAAAGCAGGGAGGGCCAAATTGTCTGTGGCATTTGAAAGGGTTCCAGGAGACAGTGAGAACCAGCATTACTTTTCCCCGCTGGCGCCTTTGCTGTGGCAGCAAAACCTGGACGTTTGTCTTTTTTGCTCCTGAGGTTTCCGAAAGCGAAAAAAGGTGCTTTTGAGGATGGAGTCCGCAGGAAAGCAGAGAGGGCCAAATTGTCTGTGGCATTTGAAGAGGTTCCAGGAGGCAATGAGGACCAGCATCACTTTTCCCCGCTGGCACCTTTGCTGTGGCAGCAAAAGCTGGACGTTTGTCTTTTTTGCTCCTGAGGTTGCCGAAAGCGAAAACAGGTGCTTTTGAGGATGGAGTCCGCAGGAAAGCAGAGAGGGCCAAATTGTCTGTGACATTTGAAGAGGTTCCAGGAGGCAATGAGGACCAGCATCACTTTTCCCCGCTGGCACCTTTGCTGTGGCAGCAAAAGCTGGACGTTTGTCTTTTTTGCTCCGGAGGCTGCCGAAAGCGAAAACAGGTGCTTTTGAGGATGGAGTCCGCAGGAAAGCAGAGAGGGCCAAATTGTCTGTGGCATTTGAAAAGGTTCCAGGAGGCAGTGAGAACCAGCATTACTTTTCCCCGCTGGCACCTTTGCTGTGGCAGCAAAAGCTGGACGTTTGTCTTTTTTGCTCCGCAGGCTGCCGAAAGCGAAAACAGGTGCTTTTGAGGATGGAGTCCGCAGGAAAGCAGAGAGGGCCAAATTGTCTGTGGCATTTGAAGAGGTTCCAGGAGGCAGTGAGAACCAGCATTACTTTTCCCCGCTGGCACCTTTGCTGTGGCAGCAAAACCTCGACGTTTGTCTTTTTTGCTCCGGAGGTTGCCGAAAGCGAAAACAGGTGCTTTTGAGGATGGAGTCCGCAGGAAACCAGAGAGGGCCAAATTGTCTGTGGCATTTGAAAGGGTTCCAGGAGACAGTGAGAACCAGCATTACTTTTCCCCGCTGGCACCTTTGCTGTGGCAGCAAAAGCTGGACGTTTGTCTTTTTTGCTCCGGAGGCTGCCGAAAGCGAAAACAGGTGCTTTTGAGGATGGAGTCCGCAGGAAAGCAGAGAGGGCCAAATTGTCTGGGGCATTTGAAAGGGTTCCAGGAGGCAGTGAGAACCAGCATTACTTTTCCCCGCTGGCACCTTTGCTGTGGCAGCAAAAGCTGGACGTTTCTCTTTTTTGCTCCGGAGGCTGCCGAAAGCGAAAACAGGTGCTTTTGAGGATGGAGTCCTCAGGAAAGCAGAGAGGGCCAAATTGTCTGTGGCATTTGAAGAGGTTCCAGGAGGCAATGAAGACCAGCATTACTTTTCCCCGCTGGCACCTTTGCTGTGGCAGCAAAAGCTGGACGTTTGTCTTTTTTGCTCCGGAGGCTGCCGAAAGCGAAAACAGGTGCTTTTGAGGATGGAGTCCGCAGGAAAGCAGAGAGGGCCAAATTGTCTGTGGCATTTGAAGAGGTTCCAGGAGGCAGTGAGAACCAGCATTACTTTTCCCCGCTGGCACCTTTGCTGTGGCAGCAAAAGCTGGACGTTTGTCTTTTTTGCTCCAGAGGTTGCCGAAAGCGAAAACAGGTGCTTTTGAGGATGGAGTCCGCAGGAAAGCAGAGAGGGCCAAATTGTCTGGGGCATTTGAAAGGGTTCCAGGAGGCAGTGAGAACCAGCATTACTTTTCCCCGCTGGCACCTTTGCTGTGGCAGCAAAAGCTGGACGTTTGTCTTTTTTGCTCCGGAGGTTGCCGAAAGCGAAAAAAGGTGCTTTTGAGGATGGAGTCTGCAGGAAAGCAGAGAGGGCCAAATTGTCTGTGGCATTTGAAAGGGTTCCAGGAGGCAGTGAGAACCAGCATTACTTTTCCCCGCTGGCACCTTTGCTGTGGCAACAAAAGCTGGACGTTTGTCTTTTTTGCTCCTGAAATATCCAAAAGCGAAAACAGTTGCTTTTGAGGATGGAGTCCGCAGGAAAGCAGAGAGTGCCAAATTGTCTGGGGCATTTGAAAGGTTTCAAGGAGACAGTGAGAACCAGCATTACTTTTCCCCGCTGGCGCCTTTGCTGTGGCAGCAAAACCTGGACGTTTGTCTTTTTCGCTCCTATGCTTGCCGAAAGCGAAAACAGGTGCTTTTGAGGATGGAGTCCGCAGGAAAGCAGAGAGGGCCAAATTGTCTGTGGCATTTGAAGAGGTTCCAGGAGGCAATGAAGACCAGCATTACTTTTCCCCGCTGGCACCTTTGCTGTGGCAGCAAAAGCTGGACGTTTGTCTTTTTTGCTCCGGAGGCTGCCGAAAGCGAAAACAGGTGCTTTTGAGGATGGAGTCCTCAGGAAAGCAGAGAGGGCCAAATTGCCTGGGGCATTTGAAAGGGTTCCAGGAGGCAGTGAGAACCAGCATTACTTTTCCCCGCTGGTGCCTTTGCTGTGGCAGCAAAAGCTGGACGTTTGTCTTTTTTGCTCCTGAAATATCCAAAAGCGAAAACAGGTGCTTTTGAGGATGGAGTCCGCAGGAAAGCAGAGAGGGCCAAATTGTCTGGGGCATTTGAAAGAGTTCCAAAAGGCAATGAGGACCAGCATCACTTTTCCCCGCTGGCACCTTTGCTGTGGCAGGAAAAGCTGGACGTTTGTCTTTTTACCACCAGAGGGCGCCGAAAGTGAAAAAAGGCGCTTTTGAGGATAGACTCCGCAGGAAAGCAGAGAGGGCCAAATTGTCTGGGGCATTTGAAAGGGTTCCATGAGGCAGTGAGAACCAGCATTACTTTTCCCCGCTGGCACCTTGGCTGTGGCAGCAAAAGCTGGACGTTTTTCTTTTTTGCTCCGGACGCTGCCGAAAGCGAAAACAGGTGCTTTTGAGGATGGAGTCCGCAGGCAAGCAGGGAGGGCCAAATTGTCTGGGGCATTTGAAAGGGTTCCAGGAGGCAGTGAGAACCAGCATTACTTTTCCCCGCTGGCACCTTTGCTGGGCAGCAAAAGCTGGACGTTTGTCTTTTTTGCTCCGGAGGCTGCCGAAAGCGAAAACAGGTGCTTTTGAGGATGGAGTCCGCAGGAAAGCAGAGAGGGCCAAATTGTCTGGGGCATTTGAAAGGGTTCCAGGAGGCAGTGAGAACCAGCATTACTTTTCCCCGCTGGCACCTTTGCTGTGGCAGCAAAAGCTGGACGTTTCTCTTTTTTGCTCCGGAGGCTGCCGAAAGCGAAAACAGGTGCTTTTGAGGATGGAGTCCGCAGGAAAGCAGAGAGGGCCAAATTGTCTGTGGCATTTGAAGAGGTTCCAGGAGGCAGTGAGAACCAGCATTACTTTTCCCCGCTGGCACCTTTGCTGTGGCAGCAAAAGCTGGACGTTTGTCTTTTTTGCTCCGGAGGCTGCCGAAAGCGAAAACAGGTGCTTTTGAGGATGGAGTCCGCAGGAAAGCAGAGAGGGCCAAATTGTCTGTGGCATTTGAAGAGGTTCCAGGAGGCAGTGAGAACCAGCATTACTTTTCCCCGCTGGCACCTTTGCTGAGGCAGCAAAAGCTGGACGTTTGTCTTTTTTGCTCCAGAGGTTGCCGAAAGCGAAAACAGGTGCTTTTGAGGATGGAGTCCGCAGGAAAGCAGAGAGGGCCAAATTGTCTGTGGCATTTGAAAGGGTTCCAGGAGGCAGTGAGAACCAGCATTACTTTTCCCCGCTGGCACCTTTGCTGTGGCAGCAAAAGCTGGACGTTTGTCTTTTTTGCTCCGGAGGTTGCCGAAAGCGAAAAAAGGTGCTTTTGAGGATGGAGTCCGCAGGAAAGCAGAGAGGGCCAAATTGTCTATGGCATTTGAAAGGGTTCCAGGAGGCAGTGAGAACCAGCATTACTTTTCCCCGCTGGCACCTTTGCTGTGGCAGCAAAAGCTGGACGTTTGTCTTTTTTGCTCCTGAAATATCCAAAAGCGAAAACAGGTGCTTTTGAGGATGGAGTCCGCAGGAAAGCAGAGAGGGCCAAATTGTCTGGGGCATTTGAAAGGTTTCCAGGAGACAGTGAGAACCAGCATTACTTTTCCCCGCTGGCGCCTTTGCTGTGGCAGCAAAACCTGGACGTTTGTCTTTTTTCGCTCCGGTGCTTGCCGAAAGCGAAAACAGGTGCTTTTGAGGATGGAGTCCGCAGGAAGCAGAGAGGGCCAAATTGTCTGTGGCATTTGAAGAGGTTCCAGGAGGCAATGAGGACCAGCATCACTTTCCCCGCTTTCACCTTTGCTGTGGCAGCAAAAGCTGGACGTTTGTCTTTTTTGCTCCGGAGGCTGCCGAAAGCGAAAACAGGTGCTTTTGAGGATGGAGTCCGCAGGAAAGCAGAGAGGGCCAAATTGTCTGTGGCATTTGAAAGGGTTCCAGGAGGCAGTGAGAACCAGCATTACTTTTCCCCGCTGGCACTTTTGCTGTGGCAGCAAAACCTGGACGTTTGTCTTTTTTGCTCCAGAGGTTGCCGAAAGCGAAAAAAGGTGCTTTTGAGGATGGAGTCCGCAGGAAAGCAGAGAGGGCCAAATTGTCTGGGGCATTTGAAAGAGGTTCCAGGAGGCAATGAGGACAAGCACTACTTTTCCCCGCTGGCACCTTTGCTGTGGCAGCAAAAGCTGGACGTTTGTCTTTTTTGCTCCTGAGGTTGCCGAAAGCGAAAACAGGTGCTTTTGAGGATGGAGTCCGCAGGAAAGCAGAGAGGGCCAAATTGTCTGGGGCATTTGAAGAGGTTCCAGGAGGCAATGAGGACCAGCATCACTTTTCCCCGCTTTCACCTTTGCTGTGGCAGCAAAAGCTGGACGTTTGTCTTTTTTGCTCCGGAGGTTGCCGAAAGCGAAAACAGGTGCTTTTGAGGATGGAGTCCGCAGGAAAGCAGAGAGGGCCAAATTGTCTGTGGCATTTGAAGAGGTTCCAGGAGGCAATGAAGACCAGCATTACTTTTCCCCGCTGGCACCTTTGCTGTGGCAGCAAAAGCTGGACGTTTGTCTTTTTTGCTCCGGAGGCTGCCGAAAGCGAAAACAGGTGCTTTTGAGGATGGAGTCCGCAGGAAAGCAGAGAGGGCCAAATTGTCTGTGGCATTTGAAGAGGTTCCAGGAGGCAGTGAGAACCAGCATTACTTTTCCCCGCTGGCACCTTTGCTGTGGCAGCAAAAGCTGGACGTTTGTCTTTTTTGCTCCGGAGGTTGCCGAAAGCGAAAAAAGGTGCTTTTGAGGATGGAGTCCGCAGGAAAGCAGAGAGGGCCAAATTGTCTGTGGCATTTGAAAGGGTTCCAGGAGGCAGTGAGAACCAGCATTACTTTTCCCCGCTGGCACCTTTGCTGTGGCAGCAAAAGCTGGACGTTTGTCTTTTTTGCTCCGGAGGCTGCCGAAAGCGAAAACAGGTGCTTTTGAGGATGGAGTCCTCAGGAAAGCAGAGAGGGCCAAATTGTCTGTGGCATTTGAAAGAGGTTCCAGGAGGCAGTGAGAACCAGCATTACTTTTTCCCGCTGGCACCTTTGCTGTGGCAGCAAAACCTGGACGTTTGTCTTTTTTGCTCCGGAGGCTGCCGAAAGCGAAAACAGGTGCTTTTGAGGATGGAGTCCGCAGGAAAGCAGAGAGGGCCAAATTGTCTGTGGCATTTGAAGAGGTTCCAGGAGGCAATGAAGACCAGCATTACTTTTCCCCGCTGGCACCTTTGCTGTGGCAGCAAAAGCTGGACGTTTGTCTTTTTTGCTCCGGAGGCTGCCGAAAGCGAAAACAGGTGCTTTTGAGGATGGAGTCCGCAGGAAAGCAGAGAGGGCCAAATTGTCTGGGGCATTTGAAAGGGTTCCAGGAGGCAGTGAGAACCAGCATTACTTTTCCCCGCTGGCACCTTTGCTGTGGCAGCAAAAGCTGGACGTTTCTCTTTTTTGCTCCGGAGGCTGCCGAAAGCGAAAACAGGTGCTTTTGAGGATGGAGTCCTCAGGAAAGCAGAGAGGGCCAAATTGTCTGTGGCATTTGAAGAGGTTCCAGGAGGCAATGAAGACCAGCATTACTTTTCCCCGCTGGCACCTTTGCTGTGGCAGCAAAAGCTGGACGTTTGTCTTTTTTGCTCCGGAGGCTGCCGAAAGCGAAAACAGGTGCTTTTGAGGATGGAGTCCGCAGGAAAGCAGAGAGGGCCAAATTGTCTGTGGCATTTGAAGAGGTTCCAGGAGGCAGTGAGAACCAGCATTACTTTTCCCCGCTGGCACCTTTGCTGTGGCAGCAAAAGCTGGACGTTTGTCTTTTTTGCTCCAGAGGTTGCCGAAAGCGAAAACAGGTGCTTTTGAGGATGGAGTCCGCAGGAAAGCAGAGAGGGCCAAATTGTCTGGGGCATTTGAAAGGGTTCCAGGAGGCAGTGAGAACCAGCATTACTTTTCCCCGCTGGCACCTTTGCTGTGGCAGCAAAAGCTGGACGTTTGTCTTTTTTGCTCCGGAGGTTGCCGAAAGCGAAAAAAGGTGCTTTTGAGGATGGAGTCTGCAGGAAAGCAGAGAGGGCCAAATTGTCTGTGGCATTTGAAAGGGTTCCAGGAGGCAGTGAGAACCAGCATTACTTTTCCCCGCTGGCACCTTTGCTGTGGCAACAAAAGCTGGACGTTTGTCTTTTTTGCTCCTGAAATATCCAAAAGCGAAAACAGTTGCTTTTGAGGATGGAGTCCGCAGGAAAGCAGAGAGTGCCAAATTGTCTGGGGCATTTGAAAGGTTTCCAGGAGACAGTGAGAACCAGCATTACTTTTCCCCGCTGGCGCCTTTGCTGTGGCAGCAAAACCTGGACGTTTGTCTTTTTCGCTCCTATGCTTGCCGAAAGCGAAAACAGGTGCTTTTGAGGATGGAGTCCGCAGGAAAGCAGAGAGGGCCAAATTGTCTGTGGCATTTGAAGAGGTTCCAGGAGGCAATGAAGACCAGCATTACTTTTCCCCGCTGGCACCTTTGCTGTGGCAGCAAAAGCTGGACGTTTGTCTTTTTTGCTCCGGAGGCTGCCGAAAGCGAAAACAGGTGCTTTTGAGGATGGAGTCCTCAGGAAAGCAGAGAGGGCCAAATTGCCTGGGGCATTTGAAAGGGTTCCAGGAGGCAGTGAGAACCAGCATTACTTTTCCCCGCTGGTGCCTTTGCTGTGGCAGCAAAAGCTGGACGTTTGTCTTTTTTGCTCCTGAAATATCCAAAAGCGAAAACAGGTGCTTTTGAGGATGGAGTCCGCAGGAAAGCAGAGAGGGCCAAATTGTCTGGGGCATTTGAAAGAGTTCCAAAAGGCAATGAGGACCAGCATCACTTTTCCCCGCTGGCACCTTTGCTGTGGCAGGAAAAGCTGGACGTTTGTCTTTTTACCACCAGAGGGCGCCGAAAGTGAAAAAAGGCGCTTTTGAGGATAGACTCCGCAGGAAAGCAGAGAGGGCCAAATTGTCTGGGGCATTTGAAAGGGTTCCATGAGGCAGTGAGAACCAGCATTACTTTTCCCCGCTGGCACCTTTGCTGTGGCAGCAAAAGCTGGACGTTTGTCTTTTTTGCTCCGGAGGCTGCCGAAAGCGAAAACAGGTGCTTTTGAGGATGGAGTCCGCAGGCAAGCAGGGAGGGCCAAATTGTCTGGGGCATTTGAAAGGGTTCCAGGAGGCAGTGAGAACCAGCATTACTTTTCCCCGCTGGCACCTTTGCTGGGCAGCAAAAGCTGGACGTTTGTCTTTTTTGCTCCGGAGGCTGCCGAAAGCGAAAACAGGTGCTTTTGAGGATGGAGTCCGCAGGAAAGCAGAGAGGGCCAAATTGTCTGGGGCATTTGAAAGGGTTCCAGGAGGCAGTGAGAACCAGCATTACTTTTCCCCGCTGGCACCTTTGCTGTGGCAGCAAAAGCTGGACGTTTCTCTTTTTTGCTCCGGAGGCTGCCGAAAGCGAAAACAGGTGCTTTTGAGGATGGAGTCCTCAGGAAAGCAGAGAGGGCCAAATTGTCTGTGGCATTTGAAGAGGTTCCAGGAGGCAATGAAGACCAGCATTACTTTTCCCCGCTGGCACCTTTGCTGTGGCAGCAAAAGCTGGACGTTTGTCTTTTTTGCTCCGGAGGCTGCCGAAAGCGAAAACAGGTGCTTTTGAGGATGGAGTCCGCAGGAAAGCAGAGAGGGCCAAATTGTCTGTGGCATTTGAAGAGGTTCCAGGAGGCAGTGAGAACCAGCATTACTTTTCCCCGCTGGCACCTTTGCTGAGGCAGCAAAAGCTGGACGTTTGTCTTTTTTGCTCCGGAGGCTGCCGAAAGCGAAAACAGGTGCTTTTGAGGATGGAGTCCACAGGAAAGCAGAGAGGGCCAAATTGTCTGTTGCATTTGAAAGGGTTCCAGGAGGCAGTGAGAACCAGCATTACTTTTCCCCGCTGGCACCTTTGCTGTGGCAGCAAAAGCTGGACGTTTGTCTTTTTTGCTCCGGAGGTTGCCGAAAGCGAAAAAAGGTGCTTTTGAGGATGGAGTCCGCAGGAAAGCAGAGAGGGCCAAATTGTCTGTGGCATTTGAAAGGGTTCCAGGAGGCAGTGAGAACCAGCATTACTTTTCCCCGCTGGCACCTTTGCTGTGGCAGCAAAAGCTGGACGTTTGTCTTTTTTGCTCCTGAAATATCCAAAAGCGAAAACAGGTGCTTTTGAGGATGGAGTCCGCAGGAAAGCAGAGAGGGCCAAATTGTCTGGGGCATTTGAAAGGTTTCCAGGAGACAGTGAGAACCAGCATTACTTTTCCCCGCTGGCGCCTTTGCTGTGGCAGCAAAACCTGGACGTTTGTCTTTTTCGCTCCGGTGCTTGCCGAAAGCGAAAACAGGTGCTTTTGAGGATGGAGTCCGCAGGAAAGCAGAGAGGGCCAAATTGTCTGTGGCATTTGAAGAGGTTCCAGGAGGCAATGAGGACCAGCATCACTTTTGTCCGCTTTCACCTTTGCTGTGGCAGCAAAAGCTGGACGTTTGTCTTTTTTGCTCCTGAGGTTGCCGAAAGCGAAAACAGGTGCTTTTGAGGATGGAGTCCGCAGGAAAGCAGAGAGGGCCAAATTGTCTGGGGCATTTGAAGAGGTTCCAGGAGGCAATGAGGACCAGCATCACTTTTCCCCGCTTTCACCTTTGCTGTGGCAGCAAAAGCTGGACGTTTGTCTTTTTTGCTCCGGAGGTTGCCGAAAGCGAAAACAGGTGCTTTTGAGGATGGAGTCCGCAGGAAAGCAGAGAGGGCCAAATTGTCTGTGGCATTTGAAGAGGTTCCAGGAGGCAATGAAGACCAGCATTACTTTTCCCCGCTGGCACCTTTGCTGTGGCAGCAAAAGCTGGACGTTTGTCTTTTTTGCTCCGGAGGCTGCCGAAAGCGAAAACAGGTGCTTTTGAGGATGGAGTCCGCAGGAAAGCAGAGAGGGCCAAATTGTCTGTGGCATTTGAAGAGGTTCCAGGAGGCAGTGAGAACAAGCATTACTTTTCCCCGCTGGCACCTTTGCTGTGGCAGCAAAAGCTGGACGTTTGTCTTTTTTGCTCCGGAGGTTGCCGAAAGCGAAAAAAGGTGCTTTTCAGGATGGAGTCCGCAGGAAAGCAGAGAGGGCCAAATTGTCTGTGGCATTTGAAAGGGTTCCAGGAGGCAGTGAGAACCAGCATTACTTTTCCCCGCTGGCACCTTTGCTGTGGCAGCAAAAGCTGGACGTTTGTCTTTTTTGCTCCGGAGGCTGCCGAAAGCGAAAAAGGTGCTTTTGAGGATGGAGTCCTCAGGAAAGCAGAGAGGGCCAAATTGTCTGTGGCATTTGAAAGGGTTCCAGGAGGCAGTGAGAACCAGCATTACTTTTTCCCGCTGGCACCTTTGCTGTGGCAGCAAAACCTCGACGTTTGTCTTTTTTGCTCCGGAGGCTGCCGAAAGCGAAAACAGGTGCTTTTGAGGATGGAGTCCGCAGGAAAGCAGAGAGGGCCAAATTGTCTGTGGCATTTGAAGAGGTTCCAGGAGGCAATGAAGACCAGCATTACTTTTCCCCGCTGGCACCTTTGCTGTGGCAGCAAAAGCTGGACGTTTGTCTTTTTTGCTCCGGAGGCTGCCGAAAGCGAAAACAGGTGCTTTTGAGGATGGAGTCCGCAGGAAAGCAGAGAGGGCCAAATTGTCTGGGGCATTTGAAAGGGTTCCAGGAGGCAGTGAGAACCAGCATTACTTTTCCCCGCTGGCACCTTTGCTGTGGCAGCAAAAGCTGGACGTTTGTCTTTTTTGCTCCGGAGGTTTCCGAAAGCGAAAACAGGTGCTTTTGAGGATGGAGTCCTCAGGAAAGCAGAGAGGGCCAAATTGTCTGTGGCATTTGAAGAGGTTCCAGGAGGCAATGAAGACCAGCATTACTTTTCCCCGCTGGCACCTTTGCTGTGGCAGCAAAAGGTGGACGTTTGTATTTTTGCTCCGGAGGTTGCCGAAAGCGAAAACAGGTGCTTTTGAGGATGGAGTCCGCAGGAAAGCAGAGAGGGCCAAATTCTCTGGGGCATTTGAAAGGGTTCCAGGAGACAGTGAGAACCAGCATTACTTTTCCCCGCTGGCGCCTTTGCTGTGGCAGCAAAACCTGGACGTTTGTCTTTTTCGCTCCGGTGCTTGCCGAAAGCGAAAACAGGTGCTTTTGAGGATGGAGTCCGCAGGAAAGCAGAGAGGGCCAAATTGTCTGTGGCATTTGAAGAGGTTCCAGGAGGGAATGAGGACCAGCATCACTTTTCCCCGCTTTCACCTTTGCTGTGGCAGCAAATGCTGGACGTTTGTCTTTTTTGCTCCGGAGGTTGCCGAAAGCGAAAACAGGTGCTTTTGAGGATGGAGTCCTCAGGAAAGCAGAGAGGGCCAAATTGTCTGTGGCATTTGAAGAGGTTCCAGGAGGCAATGAAGACCAGCATTACTTTTCCCCGCTGGCACCTTTGCTGTGGCAGCAAAAGCTGGACGTTTGTCTTTTTTGCTCCGGACGCTGCCGAAAGCGAAAACAGGTGCTTTTGAGGATGGAGTCCGCAGGAAAGCAGAGAGGGCCAAATTGTCTGGGGCATTTGAAAGGGTTCCAGGAGGCAGTGAGAACCAGCATTACTTTTCCCCGCTGGCACCTTTGCTGTGGCAGCAAAAGCTGGACGTTTGTCTTTTTTGCTCCTGAAATATCCAAATACGAAAAGAAGGTGCTTTTGAGGATGGAGTCCGCAGGAAAGCAGAGAGGGCCAAATTGTCTGGGGCATTTGAAAGAGTTCCAAAAGGCAATGAGGACCAGCATCACTTTTCCCCGCTGGCACCTTTGCTGTGGCAGCAAAAGCTGGACGTTTGTCTTTTTACAACCGGAGGGCGCCGAAAGTGAAAAAAGGCGCTTTTGAGGATAGACTCCGCAGGAAAGCAGAGAGGGCCAAATTGTCTGGGGCATTTGAAAGGGTTCCAGGAGGCAGTGAGAACCAGCATTACTTTTCCCCGCTGGCACCTTTGCTGGGCAGCAAAAGCTGGACGTTTGTCTTTTTTGCTCCGGAGGCTGCCGAAAGCGAAAACAGGTGCTTTTGAGGATGGAGTCCGCAGGAAAGCAGAGAGGGCCAAATTGTCTGGGGCATTTGAAGAGGTTCCAGGAGGCAATGAGGACCAGCATTACTTTTCCCTCCTTTCACCTTTGCTGTGGCAGCAAAAGCTGGACGTTTGTCTTTTTTGCTCCGGAGGCTGCCGAAAGCGAAAACAGGTGCTTTTGAGGATGGAGTCCGCAGGAAAGCAGAGAGGGCCAAATTGTCTGGGGCATTTGAAAGGGTTCCAGGAGGCAGTGAGAACCAGCATTACTTTTCCCCGCTGGCACCTTTGCTGTGGCAGCAAAAGCTGGACGTTTGTCTTTTTTGCTCCTGAGGTTGCCGAAAGCGAAAAAAGGTGCTTTTGAGGATGGAGTCCGCAGGAAAGCAGGGAGGGCCAAATTGTCTGGGGCATTTGAAAGGGTTCCAGGAGACAGTGAGAACCAGCATTACTTTTCCCCGCTGGCACCTTTGCTGTGGCAGCAAAAGCTGGACGTTTGTCTTTTTTGCTCCTGAGTTTGCCGAAAGCGAAAACAGGTGCTTTTGAGGATGGAGTCCGCAGGAAAGCAGAGAGGGCCAAATTGTCTGTGGCATTTGAAGAGGTTCCAGGAGGCAATGAGGACCAGCATCACTTTTCCCCGCTGGCGCCTTTGCTGTGGCAGCAAAAGCTGGACGTTTGTCTTCTTTGCTCCGGAGGTTTCCGAAAGCGAAAACAGGTGCTTTTGAGGATGGAGTCCGCAGGAAAGCAGAGAGGGCCAAATTGTCTGTGGCATTTGAAGAGGTTCCAGGAGGCAGTGAGAACCAGCATTACTTTTCCCCGCTGGCACCTTTGCTGTGGCAGCAAAAGCTGGACGTTTGTCTTTTTTGCTCCGGAGGCTGCCGAAAGCGAAAAAAGGCGCTTTTGAGGATAGACTCCGCAGGAAAGCAGAGAGGGCCAAATTGTCTGGGGCATTTGAAGAGGTTCCAGGAGGCAATGAGGACCAGCATCACTTTTCCCCGCTGGCACCTTTGCTGTGGCAGCAAAAGCTGGACGTTTGTCTTTTTTGCTCCGGAGGTTGCCGAAAGCGAAAAAAGGTGCTTTTGAGGATGGAGTCCTCAGGAAAGCAGAGAGGGCCAAATTGTCTGTGGCATTTGAAAGGGTTCCAGGAGGCAGTGAGAACCAGCATTACTTTTCCCCGCTGGCACCTTTGCTGTGGCAGCAAAACCTGGACGTTTGTCTTTTTCGCTCCGGTGGTTGCCGAAAGCGAAAACAGGTGCTTTTGAGGATGGAGTCCGCAGGAAAGCAGAGAGGGCCAAATTGTCTGGGGCATTTGAAAGGGTTCCAGGAGGCAGTGAGAACCAGCATTACTTTTCCCCGCTGGCACCTTTGCTGTGGCAGCAAAAGCTGGACGTTTGTCTTTTTTGCTCCGGAGGTTGCCGAAAGCTAAAAAAGGTGCTTTTGAGGATGGAGTCCGCAGGAAAGCAGAGAGGGCCAAATTGTCTGTGGCATTTGAAGAGGTTCCAGGAGGCAATGAGGACCAGCATCACTTTTCCCCGCTGGCACCTTTGCTGTGGCAGCAAAACCTGGACGTTTGTCTTTTTTGCTCCTGAGGTTGCCGAAAGCGAAAACAGGTGCTTTTGAGGATGGAGTCCGCAGGAAAGCAGAGAGGGCCAAATTGTCTGTGGCATTTGAAGAGGTTCCAGGAGGCAATGAGGACCAGCATCACTTTTCCCCGCTGGCGCCTTTGCTGTGGCAGCAAAAGCTGGACGTTTGTCTTCTTTGCTCCGGAGGTTTCCTAAAGCGAAAACAGGTGCTTTTGAGGATGGAGTCCGCAGGAAAGCAGAGAGGGCCAAATTGTCTGTGGCATTTGAAGAGGTTCCAGGAGGCAGTGAGAACCAGCATTACTTTTCCCCGCTGGCACCTTTGCTGTGGCAGCAAAAGCTGGACGTTTGTCTTTTTTGCTCCGGAGGCTGCCGAAAGCGAAAAAGGTGCTTTTGAGGATGGAGTCCGCAGGAAAGCAGAGAGGGCCAAATTGTCTGGGGCATTTGAAAGGGTTCCAGGAGGCAGTGAGAACCAGCATTACTTTTCCCCGCTGGCACCTTTGCTGTGGCAGCAAAAGCTGGACGTTTGTCTTTTTACCTCCGGAGGGCGCCGAAAGTGAAAAAAGGCGCTTTTGAGGATAGACTCCGCAGGAAAGCAGAGAGGGCCAAATTGTCTGGGGCATTTGAAGAGGTTCCAGGAGGCAATGAGGACCAGCATCACTTTTCCCCGCTGGCACCTTTGCTGTGGCAGCAAAAGCTGGACGTTTGTCTTTTTTGCTCCGGAGGTTGCCGAAAGCGAAAACAGGTGCTTTTGAGGATGGAGTCCTCAGGAAAGCAGAGAGGGCCAAATTGTCTGTGGCATTTGAAGAGGTTCCAGGAGGCAGTGAGAACCAGCATTACTTTTCCCCGCTGGCACCTTTGCTGTGGCAGCAAAAGCTGGACGTTTGTCTTTTTTGCTCCGGAGGTTGCCGAAAGCGAAAAAAGGTGCTTTTGAGGATGGAGTCCTCAGGAAAGCAGAGAGGGCCAAATTGTCTGTGGCATTTGAAAGGGTTCCAGGAGGCAGTGAGAACCAGCATTACTTTTCCCCGCTGGCACCTTTGCTGTGGCAGCAAAAGCTGGACGTTTGTCTTTTTTGCTCCGGAGGCTGCCGAAAGCGAAAACAGGTGCTTTTGAGGATGGAGTCCTCAGGAAAGCAGAGAGGGCCAAATTGTCTGTGGCATTTGAAAGGGTTCCAGGAGGCAGTGAGAACCAGCATTACTTTTCCCCGCTGGCGCCTTTGCTGTGGCAGCAAAACCTGGACGTTTGTCTTTTTCGCTCCGGTGGTTGCCGAAAGCGAAAACAGGTGCTTTTGAGGATGGAGTCCGCAGGAAAGCAGAGAGGGCCAAATTGTCTGGGGCATTTGAAAGGGTTCCAGGAGGCAGTGAGAACCAGCATTACTTTTCCCCGCTGGCACCTTTGCTGTGGCAGCAAAAGCTGGACGTTTGTCTTTTTTGCTCCGGAGGTTGCCGAAAGCGAAAAAAGGTGCTTTTGAGGATGGAGTCCGCAGGAAAGCAGAGAGGGCCAAATTGTCTGTGGCATTTGAAAGGGTTCCAGGAGGCAGTGAGAACCAGCATTACTTTTCCCCGCTGGCACCTTTGCTGTGGCAGCAAAAGCTGGACGTTTGTCTTTTTTGCTCCTGAAATATCCAAAAGCGAAAACAGGTGCTTTTGAGGATGGAGTCCGCAGGAAAGCAGAGAGTGCCAAATTGCCTGGGGTATTTGAAAGGTTTCCAGGAGACAGTGAGAACCAGCATTACTTTTCCCCGCTGGCGCCTTTGCTGTGGCAGCAAAACCTGGACGTTTGTCTTTTTCGCTCCGGTGCTTGCCGAAAGCGAAAACAGGTGCTTTTGAGGATGGAGTCCTCAGGAAAGGAGAGAGGGCCAAATTGTCTGTGGCATTTTAAGAGGTTCCAGGAGGCAATGAAGACCAGCATTACTTTTCCCCGCTGGCACCTTTGCTGTGGCAGCAAAAGCTGGACGTTTGTCTTTTTACCTCCGGAGGCTGCCGAAAGCGAAAACAGGTGCTTTTGAGGATGGAGTCCGCAGGAAAGCAGAGAGGGCCAAATTGTCTGGGGCATTTGAAAGGGTTCCAGGAGGCAGTGAGAACCAGCATTACTTTTCCCCGCTGGCACCTTTGCTGTGGCAGCAAAAGCTGGACGTTTGTCTTTTTTGCTCCGGAGGTTGCCGAAAGCGAAAACAGGTGCTTTTGAGGATGGAGTCCGCAGGAAAGCACAGAGGGCCAAATTGTCTGGGGCATTTGAAGAGGTTCCAGGAGGCAATGAGGACCAGCATCACTTTTCCCCGCTGGCACCTTTGCTGTGGCAGCAAAAGCTGGACGTTTGTCTTTTTTGCTCCGGAGGTTGCCGAAAGCGAAAAAAGGTGCTTTTGAGGATGGAGTCCTCAGGAAAGCAGAGAGGGCCAAATTGTCTGTGGCATTTGAAAGGGTTCCAGGAGGCAGTGAGAACCAGCATTACTTTTCCCCGCTGGCACCTTTGCTGTGGCAGCAAAAGCTGGACGTTTGTCTTTTTTGCTCCGGAGGTTGCCGAAAGCGAAAAAAGGTGCTTTTGAGGATGTAGTCCGCAGGAAAGCAGAGAGGGCCAAATTGTCTGTGGCATTTGAAGAGGTTCCAGGAGGCAGTGAGAACCAGCATTACTTTTCCCCGCTGGCACCTTTGCTGTGGCAGCAAAACCTCGACATTTGTCTTTTTTGCTCCGGAGGTTGCCGAAAGCGAAAAAAGGTGCTTTTGAGGATGGAGTCCGCAGGAAAGCAGAGAGGGCCAAATTGTCTCTGGCATTTGAAAGGGTTCCAGGAGGCAGTGAGAACCAGCATTACTTTTCCCCGCTGGCGCCTTTGCTGGGCAGCAAAAGCTGGACGTTTGTCTTTTTTGCTCCTGAAATATCCAAAAGCGAAAACAGGTGCTTTTGAGGATGGAGTCCGCAGGAAAGCAAAGAGGGCCAGATTGTCTGGGGCATTTGAAAGGGTTCCAGGAGACAGTGAGAACCAGCATTACTTTTCCCCGCTGGCGCCTTTGCTGTGGCAGCAAAACCTGGACGTTTGTCTTTTTCGCTCCGGTGGTTGCCGAAAGCGAAAACAGGTGCTTTTGAGGATGGAGTCCGCAGGAAAGCAGAGAGGGCCAAATTGTCTGGGGCATTTGAAGAGGTTCCAGGAGGCAATGAGGACCAGCATCACTTTTCCCCGCTGGCACCTTTGCTGTGGCAGCAAAAGCTGGAGGTTTGTCTTTTTTGCTCCGCAGTATGCCGAAAGCGAAAACAGGTGCTTTTGAGGATGGAGTCCGCAGGAAAGCAGAGAGGGCCAAATTGTCTGTGGCATTTGAAGAGGTTCCAGGAGGCAATGAAGACCAGCATTACTTTTCCCCGCTGGCACCTTTGCTGTGGCAGCAAAAGCTGGACGTTTGTCTTTTTTGCTCCGGAGGCTGCCGAAAGCGAAAACAGGTGCTTTTGAGGATGGAGTCCGCAGGAAAGCAGAGAGGGCCAAATTGTCTGGGGCATTTGAAAGGGTTCCAGGAGGCAATGAGGACCAGCATCACTTTTCCCCGCTGGCACCTTTGCTGTGGCAGCAAAAGCTGGACGTTTGTCTTTTTACCACCGGAGGGCGCCGAAAGCGAAAACAGGTGCTTTTGAGAATAGACTCCGCAGGAAAGCAGAGAGGGCCAAATTGTCTGGGGCATTTGAAAGGGTTCCAGGAGGCAGTGAGAACCAGCATTACTTTTCCCCGCTGGCACCTTTGCTGGGCAGCAACAGCTGGACGTTTGTATTTTTTGCTCCGGAGGTTGCCGAAAGCGAAAACAGGTGCTTTTGAGGATGGAGTCCTCAGGAAAGCAGAGAGGGCCAAATTGTCTGTGGCATTTGAAGAGGTTCCAGGAGGCAATGAGAACCAGCATTACTTTTCCCTGCTGGCGCCTTTGCTGTGGCAGCAAAACCTGGACGTTTGTCTTTTTTGCTCCTGAAATATCCAAAAGCGAAAACAGGTGCTTTTGAGGATGGAGTCCGCAGGAAAGCAGAGAGGGCCAAATTGTCTGGGGCATTTGAAAGAGTTCCAAAAATCAATGAGGACCAGCATCACTTTTCCCCGCTGGCACCTTTGCTGTGGCAGCAAAAGCTGGACGTTTGACTTTTTACCACCGGAGGGCGCCGAAAGTGAAAAAAGGCGCTTTTGAGGATAGACTCCGCAGGAAAGCAGAGAGGGCCAAATTGTCTGGGGCATTTGAAAGGGTTCCAGGAGGCAGTGAGAACCAGCATTACTTTTCCCCGCTGGCACCTTTGCTGTGGCAGCAAAAGCTGGACGTTTGTCTTTTTTGCTCCGGAGGCTGCCGAAAGCGAAAACAGGTGCGTTTGAGGATGGAGTCCGCAGGAAAGCAGAGAGGGCCAAATTGTCTGGGGCATTTGAAAGGGTTCCAGGAGGCAGTGAGAACCAGCATTACTTTTCCCCGCTGGCACCTTTGCTGGGCAGCAAAAGCTGGACGTTTGTCTTTTTTGCTCCTGAGGCTGCCGAAAGCGAAAACAGGTGCTTTTGAGGATGGAGTCCGCAGGAAAGCAGAGAGGGCCAAATTGTCTGGGGCATTTGAAAGGGTTCCAGGAGGCAGTGAGAACCAGCATTACTTTTCCCCGCTGGCACCTTTGCTGTGGCAGCAAAAGCTGGACGTTTGTCTTTTTTGCTCCTGAGGTTGCCGAAAGCGAAAACAGGTGCTTTTGAGGATGGAGTCCGCAGGAAAGCAGAGAGGGCCAAATTGTCTGGGGCATTTGAAAGGGTTCCAGGAGGCAGTGAGAACCAGCATTACTTTTCCCCGCTGGCACCTTTGCTGGGCAGCAAAAGCTGGACGTTTGTCTTTTTTGCTCCGGAGGCTGCCGAAAGCGAAAACAGGTGCTTTTGAGGATGGAGTCCGCAGGAAAGCAGAGAGGGCCAAATTGTCTGTGGCATTTGAAAGGGTTCCAGGAGGCAGTGAGAACCAGCATTACTTTTCCCCGCTGGCACCTTTGCTGTGGCAGCAAAAGCTGGACGTTTGTCTTTTTTGCTCCGGAGGTTGCCGAAAGCGAAAACAGGTGCTTTTGAGGATGGAGTCCGCAGGAAAGCAGAGAGGGCCAAATTCTCTGGGGCATTTGAAAGGGTTCCAGGAGGCAGTGAGAACCAGCATTACTTTTCCCCGCTGGCACCTTTGCTGGGCAGCAAAAGCTGGACGTTTGTCTTTTTTGCTCCGGAGGCTGCCGAAAGCGAAAACAGGTGCTTTTGAGGATGGAGTCCGCAGGAAAGCAGAGAGGGCCAAATTGTCTGTGGCATTTGAAAGGGTTCCAGGAGGCAGTGAGAACCAGCATTACTTTTCCCCGCTGGCACCTTTGCTGTGGCAGCAAAAGCTGGACGTTTGTCTTTTTTGCTCCGGAGGTTGCCGAAAGCGAAAACAGGTGCTTTTGAGGATGGAGTCCGCAGGAAAGCAGAGAGGGCCAAATTCTCTGGGGCATTTGAAAGGGTTCCAGGAGACAGTGAGAACCAGCATTACTTTTCCCCGCTGGCACCTTTGCTGTGGCAGCAAAAGCTGGACGTTTCTCTTTTTTGCTCCGGAGGTTGCCGAAAGCGAAAACAGGTGCTTTTGAGGATGGAGTCCGCAGGAAAGCAGAGAGGGCAAAATTGTCTGGGGCATTTGAAAGGGTTCCAGGAGGCAGTGAGAACCAGCATTACTTTTCCCCGCTGGCACCTTTGCTGTGGCAGCAAAAGCTGGACATTTGTCTTTTTTGCTCCTGAGGTTGCCGAAAGCGAAAACAGGTGCTTTTGAGGATGGAGTCCGCAGGAAAGCAGAGAGGGCCAAATTGTCTGGGGCATTTGAAAGGGTTCCAGGAGGCAGTGAGAACCAGCATTACTTTTCCCCGCTGGCACCTTTGCTGTGGCAGCAAAACCTGGACGTTTGTCTTTTTTGCTCCGGAGGCTGCCGAAAGCGAAAACAGGTGCTTTTGAGGATGGAGTCCGCAGGAAAGCAGGGAGGGCAAAATTGTCTGGGGCATTTGAAGAGGTTCCAGGAGACAGTGAGAACCAGCATTACTTTTCCCCGCTGGCGCCTTTGCTGTGGCAGCAAAACCTGGACGTTTGTCTTTTTTGCTCCTGAGGTTTCCGAAAGCGAAAAAAGGTGCTTTTGAGGATGGAGTCCGCAGGAAAGCAGAGAGGGCCAAATTGTCGGTGGCATTTGAAGAGGTTCCAGGAGGCAATGAGGACCAGCATCACTTTTCCCCGCTGGCACCTTTGCTGTGGCAGCAAAAGCTGGACGTTTGTCTTTTTTGCTCCGGAGGTTGCCGAAAGCGAAAACAGGTGCTTTTGAGGATGGAGTCCGCAGGAAAGCAGAGAGGGCCAAATTGTCTGGGGCATTTGAAGAGGTTCCAGGAGGCAATGAGGACCAGCATCACTTTTCCCCGCTGGCACCTTTGCTGTGGCAGCAAAAGCTGGACGTTTGTCTTTTTAGCTCCGGAGGTTGCCGAAAGCGAAAACAGGTGCTTTTGAGGATGGAGTCCTCAGGAAAGCAGAGAGGGCCAAATTGTCTGTGGCATTTGAAGAGGTTCCAGGAGGCAATGAAGACCAGCATTACTTTTCCCCGCTGGCACCTTTGCTGTGGCAGCAAAAGCTGGACGTTTGTCTTTTTTGCTCCTGAGGTTGCCGAAAGAGAAAACAGGTGCTTTTGAGGATGGAGTCCGCAGGAAAGCAGAGAGGGCCAAATTGTCTGTGGCATTTGAAGGGGTTCCAGGAGGCAGTGAGGACCAGCATCACTTTTCCCCGCTGGCACCTTTGCTGTGGCAGCAAAAGCTGGACGTTTGTCTTTTTTGCTCCGGAGGCTGCCGAAAGCGAAAACAGGTGCTTTTGAGGATGGAGTCCGCAGGAAAGCAGAGAGGGCCAAATTGTCTGTGGCATTTGAAAGGGTTCCAGGAGGCAGTGAGAACCAGCATTACTTTTCCCCGCTGGCACCTTTGCTGTGGCAGCAAAAGCTGGACGTTTGTCTTTTTTGCTCCGGAGGCTGCCGAAAGCGAAAACAGGTGCTTTTGAGGATGGAGTCCGCAGGAAAGCAGAGAGGGCCAAATTGTCTGTGGCATTTGAAAGGGTTCCAGGAGGCAGTGAGAACCAGCATTACTTTTCCCCGCTGGCACCTTTGCTGTGGCAGCAAAAGCTGGACGTTTGTCTTTTTTGCTCCGGAGGCTGCCGAAAGCGAAAATAGGTGCTTTTGAGGATGGAGTCCGCAGGAAAGCAGAGAGGGCCAAATTGTCTGTGGCATTTGAAGAGGTTCCAGGAGGCAGTGAGAACCAGCATTACTTTTCCCCGCTGGCACCTTTGCTGTGGCAGCAAAACCTCGACATTTGTCTTTTTTGCTCCGGAGGCTGCCGAAAGCGAAAACAGGTGCTTTTGAGGATGGAGTCCGCAGGAAAGCAGAGAGGGCCAAATTGTCTGTGGCATTTGAAGAGGTTCCAGGAGGCAGTGAGAACCAGCATTACTTTTCCCCGCTGGCGCCTTTGCTGTGGCAGCAAAAGCTGGACGTTTGTCTTTTTTGCTCCTGAAATATCCAAAAGCGAAAACAGGTGCTTTTGAGGATGGAGTCCGCAGGAAAGCAGAGAGGGCCAAATTGTCTGGGGCATTTGAAAGGGTTCCAGGAGGCAATGAGGACCAGCATCACTTTTCCCCGCTGGCACCTTTGCTGTGGCAGCAAAAGCTGGACGTTGGTCTTTTTACCACCGGAGGGCGCCGAAAGCGAAAACAGGTGCTTTTGAGAATAGACTCCGCAGGAAAGCAGAGAGGGCCAAATTGTCTGGGGCATTTGAAAGGGTTCCAGGAGGCAGTGAGAACCAGCATTACTTTTCCCCGCTGGCACCTTTGCTGGGCAGCAAAAGCTGGACGTTTGTCTTTTTTGCTCCGGAGGTTGCCGAAAGCGAAAACAGGTGCTTTTGAGGATGGAGTCCTCAGGAAAGCAGAGAGGGCCAAATTGTCTGTGGCATTTGAAGAGGTTCCAGGAGGCAATGAGAACCAGCATTACTTTTCCCTGCTGGCGCCTTTGCTGTGGCAGCAAAACCTGGACGTTTGTCTTTTTTGCTCCTGAAATATCCAAAAGCGAAAACAGGTGCTTTTGAGGATGGAGTCCGCAGGAAAGCAGAGAGGGCCAAATTGTCTGGGGCATTTGAAAGAGTTCCAAAAATCAATGAGGACCAGCATCACTTTTCCCCGCTGGCACCTTTGCTGTGGCAGCAAAAGCTGGACGTTTGACTTTTTACCACCGGAGGGCGCCGAAAGTGAAAAAAGGCGCTTTTGAGGATAGACTCCGCAGGAAAGCAGAGAGGGCCAAATTGTCTGGGGCATTTGAAAGGGTTCCAGGAGGCAGTGAGAACCAGCATTACTTTTCCCCGCTGGCACCTTTGCTGTGGCAGCAAAAGCTGGACGTTTGTCTTTTTTGCTCCGGAGGCTGCCGAAAGCGAAAACAGGTGCTTTTGAGGATGGAGTCCGCAGGAAAGCAGAGAGGGCCAAATTGTCTGGGGCATTTGAAAGGGTTCCAGGAGGCAGTGAGAACCAGCATTACTTTTCCCCGCTGGCACCTTTGCTGGGCAGCAAAAGCTGGACGTTTGTCTTTTTTGCTCCGGAGGCTGCCGAAAGCGAAAACAGGTGCTTTTGAGGATGGAGTCCTCAGGAAAGCAGAGAGGGCCAAATTGTCTGGGGCATTTGAAAGGGTTCCAGGAGGCAGTGAGAACCAGCATTACTTTTCCCCGCTGGCACCTTTGCTGTGGCAGCAAAAGCTGGACGTTTGTCTTTTTTGCTCCTGAGGTTGCCGAAAGCGAAAACAGGTGCTTTTGAGGATAGAGTCCGCAGGAAAGCAGAGAGGGCCAAATTGTCTGGGGCATTTGAAAGGGTTCCAGGAGGCAGTGAGAACCAGCATTACTTTTCCCCGCTGGCACCTTTGCTGGGCAGCAAAAGCTGGACGTTTGTCTTTTTTGCTCCGGAGGCTGCCGAAAGCGAAAACAGGTGCTTTTGAGGATGGAGTCCGCAGGAGAGCAGAGAGGGCCAAATTGTCTGTGGCATTTGAAAGGGTTCCAGGAGGCAGTGAGAACCAGCATTACTTTTCCCCGCTGGCACCTTTGCTGTGGCAGCAAAAGCTGGACGTTTGTCTTTTTTGCTCCGGAGGTTGCCGAAAGCGAAAACAGGTGCTTTTGAGGATGGAGTCCGCAGGAAAGCAGAGAGGGCCAAATTCTCTGGGGCATTTGAAAGGGTTCCAGGAGACAGTGAGAACCAGCATTACTTTTCCCCGCTGGCACCTTTGCTGTGGCAGCAAAAGCTGGACGTTTCTCTTTTTTGCTCCGGAGGCTGCCGAAAGCGAAAACAGGTGCTTTTGAGGATGGAGTCCGCAGGAAAGCAGAGAGGGCAAAATTGTCTGGGGCATTTGAAAGGGTTCCAGGAGGCAGTGAGAACCAGCATTACTTTTCCCCGCTGGCACCTTTGCTGTGGCAGCAAAAGCTGGACATTTGTCTTTTTTGCTCCTGAGGTTGCCGAAAGCGAAAACAGGTGCTTTTGAGGATGGAGTCCGCAGGAAAGCAGAGAGGGCCAAATTGTCTGTAGCATTTGAAAGGGTTCCAGGAGGCAGTGAGAACCAGCATTACTTTTCCCCGCTGGCACCTTTGCTGTGGCAGCAAAACCTGGACGTTTGTCTTTTTTGCTCCGGAGGCTGCCGAAAGCGAAAACAGGTGCTTTTGAGGATGGAGTCCGCAGGAAAGCAGGGAGGGCAAAATTGTCTGGGGCATTTGAAGAGGTTCCAGGAGGCAGTGAGAACCAGCATTACTTTTCCCCGCTGGCACCTTTGCTGTGGCAGCAAAACCTGGACGTTTGTCTTTTTTGCTCCTGAGGTTTCCGAAAGCGAAAAAAGGTGCTTTTGAGGATGGAGTCCGCAGGAAAGCAGAGAGGGCCAAATTGTCTGGGGCATTTGAAGAGGTTCCAGGAGGCAATGAGGACCAGCATCACTTTTCCCCGCTGGCACCTTTGCTGTGGCAGCAAAAGCTGGACGTTTGTCTTTTTAGCTCCGGAGGTTGCCGAAAGCGAAAACAGGTGCTTTTGAGGATGGAGTCCTCAGGAAAGCAGAGAGGGCCAAATTGTCTGTGGCATTTGAAGAGGTTCCAGGAGGCAATGAAGACCAGCATTACTTTTCCCCGCTGGCACCTTTGCTGTGGCAGCAAAATCTGGACGTTTGTCTTTTTTGCTCCTGAGGTTGCCGAAAGAGAAAACAGGTGCTTTTGAGGATGGAGTCCGCAGGAAAGCAGAGAGGGCCAAATTGTCTCTGGCATTTGAAGAGGTTCCAGGAGGCAGTGAGAACCAGCATTACTTTTCCCCGCTGGCACCTTTGCTGTGACAGCAAAAGCTGGACGTTTGTCTTTTTTGCTCCGGAGGTTGCCGAAAGCGAAAAAAGGTGCTTTTGAGGATGGAGTCCTCAGGAAAGCAGAGAGGGCCAAATTGTCTGTGGCATTTGAAAGGGTTCCAGGAGGCAGTGAGAACCAGCATTACTTTTCCCCGCTGGCACCTTTGCTGTGGCAGCAAAAGCTGGACGTTTGTCTTTTTTGCTCCGGAGGTTGCCGAAAGCGAAAAAAGGTGCTTTTGAGGATGGAGTCCGCAGGAAAGCAGAGAGGGCCAAATTGTCTGTGGCATTTGAAAGGGTTCCAGGAGGCAGTGAGAACCAGCATTACTTTTCCCCGCTGGCACCTTTGCTGTGGCAGCAAAAGCTGGACGTTTGTCTTTTTTGCTCCGGAGGCTGCCGAAAGCGAAAATAGGTGCTTTTGAGGATGGAGTCCGCAGGAAAGCAGAGAGGGCCAAATTGTCTGTGGCATTTGAAGAGGTTCCAGGAGGCAGTGAGAACCAGCATTACTTTTCCCCGCTGGCGCCTTTGCTGGGCAGCAAAAGCTGGACGTTTGTCTTTTTTGCTCCTGAAATATCCAAAAGCGAAAACAGGTGCTTTTGAGGATGGAGTCCGCAGGAAAGCAGAGAGGGCCAAATTGTCTGGGGCATTTGAAAGGGTTCCAGGAGGCAGTGAGAACCAGCATTACTTTTCCCCGCTGGCACCTTTGCTGTGGCAGCAAAACCTGGACGTTTGTCTTTTTTGCTCCGGAGGCTGCCGAAAGCGAAAACAGGTGCTTTTGAGGATGGAGTCCGCAGGAAAGCAGGGAGGGCAAAATTGTCTGGGGCATTTGAAGAGGTTCCAGGAGACAGTGAGAACCAGCATTACTTTTCCCCGCTGGCGCCTTTGCTGTGGCAGCAAAACCTGGACGTTTGTCTTTTTTGCTCCTGAGGTTTCCGAAAGCGAAAAAAGGTGCTTTTGAGGATGGAGTCCGCAGGAAAGCAGAGAGGGCCAAATTGTCGGTGGCATTTGAAGAGGTTCCAGGAGGCAATGAGGACCAGCATCACTTTTCCCCGCTGGCACCTTTGCTGTGGCAGCAAAAGCTGGACGTTTGTCTTTTTTGCTCCTGAGGTTGCCGAAAGCGAAAACAGGTGCTTTTGAGGATGGAGTCCGCAGGAAAGCAGAGAGGGCCAAATTGTCTGGGGCATTTGAAGAGGTTCCAGGAGGCAATGAGGACCAGCATCACTTTTCCCCGCTGGCACCTTTGCTGTGGCAGCAAAAGCTGGACGTTTGTCTTTTTAGCTCCGGAGGTTGCCGAAAGCGAAAACAGGTGCTTTTGAGGATGGAGTCCTCAGGAAAGCAGAGAGGGCCAAATTGTCTGTGGCATTTGAAGAGGTTCCAGGAGGCAATGAAGACCAGCATTACTTTTCCCCGCTGGCACCTTTGCTGTGGCAGCAAAAGCTGGACGTTTGTCTTTTTTGCTCCTGAGGTTGCCGAAAGAGAAAACAGGTGCTTTTGAGGATGGAGTCCGCAGGAAAGCAGAGAGGGCCAAATTGTCTGTGGCATTTGAAGGGGTTCCAGGAGGCAGTGAGGACCAGCATCACTTTTCCCCGCTGGCACCTTTGCTGTGGCAGCAAAAGCTGGACGTTTGTCTTTTTTGCTCCGGAGGCTGCCGAAAGCGAAAACAGGTGCTTTTGAGGATGGAGTCCGCAGGAAAGCAGAGAGGGCCAAATTGTCTGTGGCATTTGAAAGGGTTCCAGGAGGCAGTGAGAACCAGCATTACTTTTCCCCGCTGGCACCTTTGCTGTGGCAGCAAAAGCTGGACGTTTGTCTTTTTTGCTCCGGAGGCTGCCGAAAGCGAAAACAGGTGCTTTTGAGGATGGAGTCCGCAGGAAAGCAGAGAGGGCCAAATTGTCTGTGGCATTTGAAAGGGTTCCAGGAGGCAGTGAGAACCAGCATTACTTTTCCCCGCTGGCACCTTTGCTGTGGCAGCAAAAGCTGGACGTTTGTCTTTTTTGCTCCGGAGGCTGCCGAAAGCGAAAATAGGTGCTTTTGAGGATGGAGTCCGCAGGAAAGCAGAGAGGGCCAAATTGTCTGTGGCATTTGAAGAGGTTCCAGGAGGCAGTGAGAACCAGCATTACTTTTCCCCGCTGGCACCTTTGCTGTGGCAGCAAAACCTCGACATTTGTCTTTTTTGCTCCGGAGGCTGCCGAAAGCGAAAACAGGTGCTTTTGAGGATGGAGTCCGCAGGAAAGCAGAGAGGGCCAAATTGTCTGTGGCATTTGAAGAGGTTCCAGGAGGCAGTGAGAACCAGCATTACTTTTCCCCGCTGGCGCCTTTGCTGGGCAGCAAAAGCTGGACGTTTGTCTTTTTTGCTCCTGAAATATCCAAAAGCGAAAACAGGTGCTTTTGAGGATGGAGTCCGCAGGAAAGCAGAGAGGGCCAAATTGTCTGGGGCATTTGAAAGGGTTCCAGGAGGCAATGAGGACCAGCATCACTTTTCCCCGCTGGCACCTTTGCTGTGGCAGCAAAAGCTGGACGTTGGTCTTTTTACCACCGGAGGGCGCCGAAAGCGAAAACAGGTGCTTTTGAGAATAGACTCCGCAGGAAAGCAGAGAGGGCCAAATTGTCTGGGGCATTTGAAAGGGTTCCAGGAGGCAGTGAGAACCAGCATTACTTTTCCCCGCTGGCACCTTTGCTGGGCAGCAAAAGCTGGACGTTTGTCTTTTTTGCTCCGGAGGTTGCCGAAAGCGAAAACAGGTGCTTTTGAGGATGGAGTCCTCAGGAAAGCAGAGAGGGCCAAATTGTCTGTGGCATTTGAAGAGGTTCCAGGAGGCAATGAGAACCAGCATTACTTTTCCCTGCTGGCGCCTTTGCTGTGGCAGCAAAACCTGGACGTTTGTCTTTTTTGCTCCTGAAATATCCAAAAGCGAAAACAGGTGCTTTTGAGGATGGAGTCCGCAGGAAAGCAGAGAGGGCCAAATTGTCTGGGGCATTTGAAAGAGTTCCAAAAATCAATGAGGACCAGCATCACTTTTCCCCGCTGGCACCTTTGCTGTGGCAGCAAAAGCTGGACGTTTGACTTTTTACCACCGGAGGGCGCCGAAAGTGAAAAAAGGCGCTTTTGAGGATAGACTCCGCAGGAAAGCAGAGAGGGCCAAATTGTCTGGGGCATTTGAAAGGGTTCCAGGAGGCAGTGAGAACCAGCATTACTTTTCCCCGCTGGCACCTTTGCTGTGGCAGCAAAAGCTGGACGTTTGTCTTTTTTGCTCCGGAGGCTGCCGAAAGCGAAAACAGGTGCTTTTGAGGATGGAGTCCGCAGGAAAGCAGAGAGGGCCAAATTGTCTGGGGCATTTGAAAGGGTTCCAGGAGGCAGTGAGAACCAGCATCACTTTTCCCCGCTGGCACCTTTGCTGTGGCAGCAAAAGCTGGACGTTTGTCTTTTTTGCTCCGGGGGCTGCCGAAAGCGAAAACAGGTGCTTTTGAGGATGGAGTCCTCAGGAAAGCAGAGAGGGCCAAATTGTCTGGGGCATTTGAAAGGGTTCCAGGAGGCAGTGAGAACCAGCATTACTTTTCCCCGCTGGCACCTTTGCTGTGGCAGCAAAAGCTGGACGTTTGTCTTTTTTGCTCCTGAGGTTGCCGAAAGCGAAAACAGGTGCTTTTGAGGATAGAGTCCGCAGGAAAGCAGAGAGGGCCAAATTGTCTGGGGCATTTGAAAGGGTTCCAGGAGGCAGTGAGAACCAGCATTACTTTTCCCCGCTGGCACCTTTGCTGGGCAGCAAAAGCTGGACGTTTGTCTTTTTTGCTCCGGAGGCTGCCGAAAGCGAAAACAGGTGCTTTTGAGGATGGAGTCCGCAGGAGAGCAGAGAGGGCCAAATTGTCTGTGGCATTTGAAAGGGTTCCAGGAGGCAGTGAGAACCAGCATTACTTTTCCCCGCTGGCACCTTTGCTGTGGCAGCAAAAGCTGGACGTTTGTCTTTTTTGCTCCGGAGGTTGCCGAAAGCGAAAACAGGTGCTTTTGAGGATGGAGTCCGCAGGAAAGCAGAGAGGGCCAAATTCTCTGGGGCATTTGAAAGGGTTCCAGGAGACAGTGAGAACCAGCATTACTTTTCCCCGCTGGCACCTTTGCTGTGGCAGCAAAAGCTGGACGTTTCTCTTTTTTGCTCCGGAGGCTGCCGAAAGCGAAAACAGGTGCTTTTGAGGATGGAGTCCGCAGGAAAGCAGAGAGGGCAAAATTGTCTGGGGCATTTGAAAGGGTTCCAGGAGGCAGTGAGAACCAGCATTACTTTTCCCCGCTGGCACCTTTGCTGTGGCAGCAAAAGCTGGACATTTGTCTTTTTTGCTCCTGAGGTTGCCGAAAGCGAAAACAGGTGCTTTTGAGGATGGAGTCCGCAGGAAAGCAGAGAGGGCCAAATTGTCTGTAGCATTTGAAAGGGTTCCAGGAGGCAGTGAGAACCAGCATTACTTTTCCCCGCTGGCACCTTTGCTGTGGCAGCAAAACCTGGACGTTTGTCTTTTTTGCTCCGGAGGCTGCCGAAAGCGAAAACAGGTGCTTTTGAGGATGGAGTCCGCAGGAAAGCAGGGAGGGCAAAATTGTCTGGGGCATTTGAAGAGGTTCCAGGAGGCAGTGAGAACCAGCATTACTTTTCCCCGCTGGCGCCTTTGCTGTGGCAGCAAAACCTGGACGTTTGTCTTTTTTGCTCCTGAGGTTTCCGAAAGCGAAAAAAGGTGCTTTTGAGGATGGAGTCCGCAGGAAAGCAGAGAGGGCCAAATTGTCTGGGGCATTTGAAGAGGTTCCAGGAGGCAATGAGGACCAGCATCACTTTTCCCAGCTGGCACCTTTGCTGTGGCAGCAAAAGCTGGACGTTTGTCTTTTTAGCTCCGGAGGTTGCCGAAAGCGAAAACAGGTGCTTTTGAGGATGGAGTCCTCAGGAAAGCAGAGAGGGCCAAATTGTCTGTGGCATTTGAAGAGGTTCCAGGAGGCAATGAAGACCAGCATTACTTTTCCCCGCTGGCACCTTTGCTGTGGCAGCAAAATCTGGACGTTTGTCTTTTTTGCTCCTGAGGTTGCCGAAAGAGAAAACAGGTGCTTTTGAGGATGGAGTCCGCAGGAAAGCAGAGAGGGCCAAATTGTCTCTGGCATTTGAAGAGGTTCCAGGAGGCAGTGAGAACCAGCATTACTTTTCCCCGCTGGCACCTTTGCTGTGACAGCAAAAGCTGGACGTTTGTCTTTTTTGCTCCGGAGGTTGCCGAAAGCGAAAAAAGGTGCTTTTGAGGATGGAGTCCTCAGGAAAGCAGAGAGGGCCAAATTGTCTGTGGCATTTGAAAGGGTTCCAGGAGGCAGTGAGAACCAGCATTACTTTTCCCCGCTGGCACCTTTGCTGTGGCAGCAAAAGCTGGACGTTTGTCTTTTTTGCTCCGGAGGCTGCCGAAAGCGAAAAAAGGTGCTTTTGAGGATGGAGTCCGCAGGAAAGCAGAGAGGGCCAAATTGTCTGTGGCATTTGAAAGGGTTCCAGGAGGCAGTGAGAACCAGCATTACTTTTCCCCGCTGGCACCTTTGCTGTGGCAGCAAAAGCTGGACGTTTGTCTTTTTTGCTCCGGAGGCTGCCGAAAGCGAAAATAGGTGCTTTTGAGGATGGAGTCCGCAGGAAAGCAGAGAGGGCCAAATTGTCTGTGGCATTTGAAGAGGTTCCAGGAGGCAGTGAGAACCAGCATTACTTTTCCCCGCTGGCACCTTTGCTGTGGCAGCAAAACCTCGACATTTGTCTTTTTTGCTCCGGAGGCTGCCGAAAGCGAAAACAGGTGCTTTTGAGGATGGAGTCCGCAGGAAAGCAGAGAGGGCCAAATTGTCTGTGGCATTTGAAGAGGTTCCAGGAGGCAGTGAGAACCAGCATTACTTTTCCCCGCTGGCGCCTTTGCTGGGCAGCAAAAGCTGGACGTTTGTCTTTTTTGCTCCTGAAATATCCAAAAGCGAAAACAGGTGCTTTTGAGGATGGAGTCCGCAGGAAAGCAGAGAGGGCCAAATTGTCTGTGGCATTTGAAGAGGTTCCAGGAGGCAGTGAGAACCAGCATCACTTTTCCCCGCTGGCACCTTTGCTGTGGCAGCAAAAGCTGGACGTTTGTCTTTTTCGCTCCGGAGGCTGCCGAAAACGAAAACAGGTGCTTTTGAGGATGGAGTCCGCAGGAAAGCAGAGAGTGCCAAATTGTCTGGGGCATTTGAAAGGGTTCCAGGAGACAGTGAGAACCAGCATTACTTTTCCCCGCTGGCGCCTTTGCTGTGGCAGCAAAACCTGGACGTTTGTCTTTTTCGCTCCGGTGCTTGCCGAAAGCGAAAACAGGTGCTTTTGAGGATGGAGTCCGCAGGAAAGCAGAGAGGGCCAAATTGTCTGTGGCATTTGAAGAGGTTCCAGGAGGCAATGAAGACCAGCATTACTTTTCCCCGCTGGCACCTTTGCTGTGGCAGCAAAAGCTGGACGTTTGTCTTTTTTGCTCCGGAGGCTGCCGAAAGCGAAAACAGGTGCTTTTCAGGATGGAGTCCGCAGGAAAGCAGAGAGGGCCAAATTGTCTGGGGCATTTGAAAGGGTTCCAGGAGGCAGTGAGAACCAGCATTACTTTTCCCCGCTGGCACCTTTGCTGTGGCAGCAAAAGCTGGACGTTTGTCTTTTTTGCTCCTGAAATATCCAAAACTGAAAACAGGTGCTTTTGAGGATGGAGTCCGCAGGAAAGCAGAGAGGGCCAAATTGTCTGGGGCATTTGAAAGGGTTCCAGGAGGCAGTGAGAACCAGCATTACTTTTCCCCGCTGGCACCTTTGCTGTGGCAGCAAAAGCTGGACGTTTGTCTTTTTTGCTCCGGAGGTTGCCGAAAGCGAAAACAGGTGCTTTTGAGGATGGAGTCCGCAGGAAAGCAGAGAGGGCCAAATTGTCTGGGGCATTTGAAAGGGTTCCAGGAGGCAATGAGGACCAGCATCACTTTTCCCCGCTGGCACCTTTGCTGTGGCAGCAAAAGCTGGACGTTTGTCTTTTTACCACCGGAGGGCGCCGAAAGTGAAAAAAGGCGCTTTTGAGGATAGACTCCGCAGGAAAGCAGAGAGGGCCAAATTGTCTGGGGCATTTGAAAGGGTTCCAGGAGGCAGTGAGAACCAGCATTACTTTTCCCCGCTGGCACCTTTGCTGTGGCAGCAAAAGCTGGACGTTTGTCTTTTTTGCTCCGGAGGCTGCCGAAAGCGAAAACAGGTGCTTTTGAGGATGGAGTCCGCAGGAAAGCAGAGAGGGCCAAATTGTCTGGGGCATTTGAAAGGGTTCCAGGAGGCAGTGAGAACCAGCATTACTTTTCCCCGCTGGCACCTTTGCTGGGCAGCAAAAGCTGGACGTTTGTCTTTTTTGCTCCGGAGGTTGCCGAAAGCGAAAACAGGTGCTTTTGAGGATGGAGTCCTCAGGAAAGCAGAGAGGGCCAAATTGTCTGTGGCATTTGAAAGAGTTCCAAAAATCAATGAGGACCAGCATCACTTTTCCCCGCTGGCACCTTTGCTGTGGCAGCAAAAGCTGGACGTTTGTCTTTTTACCACCGGAGGGCGCCGAAAGTGAAAAAAGGCGCTTTTGAGGATAGACTCCGCAGGAAAGCAGAGCGGGCCAAATTGTCTGGGGCATTTGAAAGGGTTCCAGGAGGCAGTGAGAACCAGCATTACTTTTCCCCGCTGGCACCTTTGCTGTGGCAGCAAAAGCTGGACGTTTGTCTTTTTTGCTCCGGAGGCTGCCGAAAGCGAAAACAGGTGCTTTTGAGGATGGAGTCCGCAGGAAAGCAGAGAGGGCCAAATTGTCTGGGGCATTTGAAGAGGTTCCAGGAGGCAGTGAGAACCAGCATTACTTTTCCCCGCTGGCACCTTTGCTGTGGCAGCAAAAGCTGGACGTTTGTCTTTTTTGCTCCGGAGGTTGCCGAAAGCGAAAAAAGGTGCTTTTGAGGATGGAGTCCTCAGGAAAGCAGAGAGGGCCAAATTGTCTGTGGCATTTGAAAGGGTTCCAGGAGGCAGTGAGAACCAGCATTACTTTTCCCCGCTGGCACCTTTGCTGTGGCAGCAAAACCTGGACGTTTGTCTTTTTTGCTCTGGAGGCTGCCGAAAGCGAAAACAGGTGCTTTTGAGGATGGAGTCTGCAGGAAAGCAGAGAGGGCCAAATTGTCTGGGGCATTTGAAAGGGTTCCAGGAGACAGTGAGAACCAGCATTACTTTTCCCCGCTGGCACCTTTGCTGGGCAGCAAAAGCTGGACGTTTGTCTTTTTTGCTCCGGAGGCTGCCGAAAGCGAAAACAGGTGCTTTTGAGGATGGAGTCCGCAGGAAAGCAGAGAGGGCCAAATTGTCTGGGGCATTTGAAAGGGTTCCAGGAGGCAGTGAGAACCAGCATTACTTTTCCCCGCTGGCACCTTTGCTGTGGCAGCAAAAGCTGGACGTTTTTCTTTTTTGCTCCGGAGGTTGCCGAAAGCGAAAACAGGTGCTTTTGAGGATGGAGTCCGCAGGAAAGCAGAGAGGGCCAAATTGTCTGGGGCATTTGAAAGGGTTCCAGGAGACAGTGAGAACCAGCATTACTTTTCCCCGCTGGCACCTTTGCTGTGGCAGCAAAAGCTGGACGTTTGTCTTTTTTGCTCCTGAAATATCCAAAAGCGAAAACAGGTGCTTTTGAGGATGGAGTCCGCAGGAAAGCAGAGAGGGCCAAATTGTCTGGGGCATTTGAAAGAGTTCCAAAAATCTATGAGGACCAGCATCACTTTTCCCCGCTGGCACCTTTGCTGTGGCAGCAAAAGCTGGACGTTTGTCTTTTTACCACCGGAGGGCGCCGAAAGTGAAAAAAGGCGCTTTTGAGGATAGACTCCGCAGGAAAGCAGAGCGGGCCAAATTGTCTGGGGCATTTGAAAGGGTTCCAGGAGGCAGTGAGAACCAGCATTACTTTTCCCCGCTGGCACCTTTGCTGTGGCAGCAAAAGCTGGACGTTTGTCTTTTTTGCTCCGGAGGCTGCCGAAAGCGAAAACAGGTGCTTTTGAGGATGGAGTCCGCAGGAAAGCAGAGAGGGCCAAATTGTCTGGGGCATTTGAAGAGGCTCCAGGAGGCAGTGAGAACCAGCATTACTTTTCCCCGCTGGCACCTTTGCTGTGGCAGCAAAAGCTGGACGTTTGTCTTTTTTGCTCCGGAGGTTGCCGAAAGCGAAAAAAGGTGCTTTTGAGGATGGAGTCCTCAGGAAAGCAGAGAGGGCCAAATTGTCTGTGGCATTTGAAAGGGTTCCAGGAGGCAGTGAGAACCAGCATTACTTTTCCCCGCTGGCACCTTTGCTGTGGCAGCAAAACCTGGACGTTTGTCTTTTTTGCTCTGGAGGCTGCCGAAAGCGAAAACAGGTGCTTTTGAGGATGGAGTCTGCAGGAAAGCAGAGAGGGCCAAATTGTCTGGGGCATTTGAAAGGGTTCCAGGAGACAGTGAGAACCAGCATTACTTTTCCCCGCTGGCACCTTTGCTGGGCAGCAAAAGCTGGACGTTTGTCTTTTTTGCTCCGGAGGCTGCCGAAAGCGAAAAAAGGTGCTTTTGAGGATGGAGTCCGCAGGAAAGCAGAGAGGGCCAAATTGTCTGGGGCATTTGAAAGGGTTCCAGGAGGCAGTGAGAACCAGCATTACTTTTCCCCGCTGGCACCTTTGCTGTGGCAGCAAAAGCTGGACGTTTTTCTTTTTTGCTCCGGAGGTTGCCGAAAGCGAAAACAGGTGCTTTTGAGGATGGAGTCCGCAGGAAAGCAGAGAGGGCCAAATTGTCTGTGGCATTTGAAAGGGTTCCAGGAGACAGTGAGAACCAGCATTACTTTTCCCCGCTGGCACCTTTGCTGTGGCAGCAAAAGCTGGACGTTTGTCTTTTTTGCTCCTGAAATATCCAAAAGCGAAAACAGGTGCTTTTGAGGATGGAGTCCGCAGGAAAGCAGAGAGGGCCAAATTGTCTGGGGCATTTGAAAGAGTTCCAAAAATCAATGAGGACCAGCATCACTTTTCCCCGCTGGCATCTTTGCTGTGGCAGCAAAAGCTGGACGTTTGTCTTTTTACCACCGGAGGGCGCCGAAAGTGAAAAAAGGCGCTTTTGAGGATAGACTCCGCAGGAAAGCAGAGCGGGCTAAATTGTCTGGGGCATTTGAAAGGGTTCCAGGAGGCAGTGAGAACCAGCATTACTTTTCCCCGCTGGCACCTTTGCTGTGGCAGCAAAAGCTGGACGTTTGTCTTTTTTGCTCCGGAGGCTGCCGAAAGCGAAAATAGGTGCTTTTGAGGATGGAGTCCGCAGGAAAGCAGAGAGGGCCAAATTGTCTGTGGCATTTGAAGAGGTTCCAGGAGGCAGTGAGAACCAGCATTACTTTTCCCCGCTGGCACCTTTGCTGTGGCAGCAAAACCTCGACATTTGTCTTTTTTGCTCCGGAGGCTGCCGAAAGCGAAAACAGGTGCTTTTGAGGATGGAGTCCGCAGGAAAGCAGAGAGGGCCAAATTGTCTGTGGCATTTGAAGAGGTTCCAGGAGGCAGTGAGAACCAGCATCACTTTTCCCCGCTGGCACCTTTGCTGTGGCAGCAAAAGCTGGACGTTTGTCTTTTTCGCTCCGGAGGCTGCCGAAAACGAAAACAGGTGCTTTTGAGGATGGAGTCCGCAGGAAAGCAGAGAGTGCCAAATTGTCTGGGGCATTTGAAAGGGTTCCAGGAGACAGTGAGAACCAGCATTACTTTTCCCCGCTGGCGCCTTTGCTGTGGCAGCAAAACATGGACGTTTGTCTTTTTCGCTCCGGTGCTTGCCGAAAGCGAAAACAGGTGCTTTTGAGGATGGAGTCCGCAGGAAAGCAGAGAGGGCCAAATTGTCTGTGGCATTTGAAGAGGTTCCAGGAGGCAATGAAGACCAGCATTACTTTTCCCCGCTGGCACCTTTGCTGTGGCAGCAAAAGCTGGACGTTTGTCTTTTTTGCTCCGGAGGCTGCCGAAAGCGAAAACAGGTGCTTTTCAGGATGGAGTCCGCAGGAAAGCAGAGAGGGCCAAATTGTCTGGGGCATTTGAAAGGGTTCCAGGAGGCAGTGAGAACCAGCATTACTTTTCCCCGCTGGCACCTTTGCTGTGGCAGCAAAAGCTGGACGTTTGTCTTTTTTGCTCCTGAAATATCCAAAACTGAAAACAGGTGCTTTTGAGGATGGAGTCCGCAGGAAAGCAGAGAGGGCCAAATTGTCTGTGGCATTTGAAAGGGTTCCAGGAGGCAGTGAGAACCAGCATTACTTTTCCCCGCTGGCACCTTTGCTGTGGCAGCAAAAGCTGGACGTTTGTCTTTTTTGCTCCGGAGGTTGCCGAAAGCGAAAACAGGTGCTTTTGAGGATGGAGTCCGCAGGAAAGCAGAGAGGGCCAAATTGTCTGGGGCATTTGAAAGGGTTCCAGGAGGCAATGAGGACCAGCATCACTTTTCCCCGCTGGCACCTTTGCTGTGGCAGCAAAAGCTGGACGTTTGTCTTTTTACCACCGGAGGGCGCCGAAAGTGAAAAAAGGCGCTTTTGAGGATAGACTCCGCAGGAAAGCAGAGAGGGCCAAATTGTCTGGGGCATTTGAAAGGGTTCCAGGAGGCAGTGAGAACCAGCATTACTTTTCCCCGCTGGCACCTTTGCTGTGGCAGCAAAAGCTGGACGTTTGTCTTTTTTGCTCCGGAGGCTGCCGAAAGCGAAAACAGGTGCTTTTGAGGATGGAGTCCGCAGGAAAGCAGAGAGGGCCAAATTGTCTGGGGCATTTGAAAGGGTTCCAGGAGGCAGTGAGAACCAGCATTACTTTTCCCCGCTGGCACCTTTGCTGGGCAGCAAAAGCTGGACGTTTGTCTTTTTTGCTCCGGAGGTTGCCGAAAGCGAAAACAGGTGCTTTTGAGGATGGAGTCCTCAGGAAAGCAGAGAGGGCCAAATTGTCTGTGGCATTTGAAAGAGTTCCAAAAATCAATGAGGACCAGCATCACTTTTCCCCGCTGGCACCTTTGCTGTGGCAGCAAAAGCTGGACGTTTGTCTTTTTACCACCGGAGGGCGCCGAAAGTGAAAAAAGGCGCTTTTGAGGATAGACTCCGCAGGAAAGCAGAGCGGGCCAAATTGTCTGGGGCATTTGAAAGGGTTCCAGGAGGCAGTGAGAACCAGCATTACTTTTCCCCGCTGGCACCTTTGCTGTGGCAGCAAAAGCTGGACGTTTGTCTTTTTTGCTCCGGAGGCTGCCGAAAGCGAAAACAGGTGCTTTTGAGGATGGAGTCCGCAGGAAAGCAGAGAGGGCCAAATTGTCTGGGGCATTTGAAGAGGTTCCAGGAGGCAGTGAGAACCAGCATTACTTTTCCCCGCTGGCACCTTTGCTGTGGCAGCAAAAGCTGGACGTTTGTCTTTTTTGCTCCGGAGGTTGCCGAAAGCGAAAAAAGGTGCTTTTGAGGATGGAGTCCTCAGGAAAGCAGAGAGGGCCAAATTGTCTGTGGCATTTGAAAGGGTTCCAGGAGGCAGTGAGAACCAGCATTACTTTTCCCCGCTGGCACCTTTGCTGTGGCAGCAAAACCTGGACGTTTGTCTTTTTTGCTCCGGAGGCTGCCGAAAGCGAAAACAGGTGCTTTTGAGGATGGAGTCCGCAGGAAAGCAGAGAGGGCCAAATTGTCTGGGGCATTTGAAAGGGTTCCAGGAGGCAGTGAGAACCAGCATTACTTTTCCCCGCTGGCACCTTTGCTGTGGCAGCAAAAGCTGGACGTTTTTCTTTTTTGCTCCGGAGGTTGCCGAAAGCGAAAACAGGTGCTTTTGAGGATGGAGTCCGCAGGAAAGCAGAGAGGGCCAAATTGTCTGGGGCATTTGAAAGGGTTCCAGGAGACAGTGAGAACCAGCATTACTTTTCCCCGCTGGCACCTTTGCTGTGGCAGCAAAAGCTGGACGTTTGTCTTTTTTGCTCCTGAAATATCCAAAAGCGAAAACAGGTGCTTTTGAGGATGGAGTCCGCAGGAAAGCAGAGAGGGCCAAATTGTCTGGGGCATTTGAAAGAGTTCCAAAAATCAATGAGGACCAGCATCACTTTTCCCCGCTGGCACCTTTGCTGTGGCAGCAAAAGCTGGACGTTTGTCTTTTTACCACCGGAGGGCGCCGAAAGTGAAAAAAGGCGCTTTTGAGGATAGACTCCGCAGGAAAGCAGAGCGGGCCAAATTGTCTGGGGCATTTGAAAGGGTTCCAGGAGGCAGTGAGAACCAGCATTACTTTTCCCCGCTGGCACCTTTGCTGTGGCAGCAAAAGCTGGACGTTTGTCTTTTTTGCTCCGGAGGCTGCCGAAAGCGAAAACAGGTGCTTTTGAGGATGGAGTCCGCAGGAAAGCAGAGAGGGCCAAATTGTCTGGGGCATTTGAAGAGGTTCCAGGAGGCAGTGAGAACCAGCATTACTTTTCCCCGCTGGCACCTTTGCTGTGGCAGCAAAAGCTGGACGTTTGTCTTTTTTGCTCCGGAGGTTGCCGAAAGCGAAAAAAGGTGCTTTTGAGGATGGAGTCCTCAGGAAAGCAGAGAGGGCCAAATTGTCTGTGGCATTTGAAAGGGTTCCAGGAGGCAGTGAGAACCAGCATTACTTTTCCCCGCTGGCACCTTTGCTGTGGCAGCAAAACCTGGACGTTTGTCTTTTTTGCTCTGGAGGCTGCCGAAAGCGAAAACAGGTGCTTTTGAGGATGGAGTCTGCAGGAAAGCAGAGAGGGCCAAATTGTCTGGGGCATTTGAAAGGGTTCCAGGAGACAGTGAGAACCAGCATTACTTTTCCCCGCTGGCACCTTTGCTGGGCAGCAAAAGCTGGACGTTTGTCTTTTTTGCTCCGGAGGCTGCCGAAAGCGAAAAAAGGTGCTTTTGAGGATGGAGTCCGCAGGAAAGCAGAGAGGGCCAAATTGTCTGGGGCATTTGAAAGGGTTCCAGGAGGCAGTGAGAACCAGCATTACTTTTCCCCGCTGGCACCTTTGCTGTGGCAGCAAAAGCTGGACGTTTTTCTTTTTTGCTCCGGAGGTTGCCGAAAGCGAAAACAGGTGCTTTTGAGGATGGAGTCCGCAGGAAAGCAGAGAGGGCCAAATTGTCTGTGGCATTTGAAAGGGTTCCAGGAGACAGTGAGAACCAGCATTACTTTTCCCCGCTGGCACCTTTGCTGTGGCAGCAAAAGCTGGACGTTTGTCTTTTTTGCTCCTGAAATATCCAAAAGCGAAAACAGGTGCTTTTGAGGATGGAGTCCGCAGGAAAGCAGAGAGGGCCAAATTGTCTGGGGCATTTGAAAGAGTTCCAAAAATCAATGAGGACCAGCATCACTTTTCCCCGCTGGCATCTTTGCTGTGGCAGCAAAAGCTGGACGTTTGTCTTTTTACCACCGGAGGGCGCCGAAAGTGAAAAAAGGCGCTTTTGAGGATAGACTCCGCAGGAAAGCAGAGCGGGCTAAATTGTCTGGGGCATTTGAAAGGGTTCCAGGAGGCAGTGAGAACCAGCATTACTTTTCCCCGCTGGCACCTTTGCTGTGGCAGCAAAAGCTGGACGTTTGTCTTTTTTGCTCCGGAGGCTGCCGAAAGCGAAAACAGGTGCTTTTGAGGATGGAGTCCGCAGGAAAGCAGAGAGGGCCAAATTGTCTGGGGCATTTGAAGAGGTTCCAGGAGGCAGTGAGAACCAGCATTACTTTTCCCCGCTGGCACCTTTGCTGTGGCAGCAAAAGCTGGACGTTTGTCTTTTTTGCTCCGGAGGTTGCCGAAAGCGAAAAAAGGTGCTTTTGAGGATGGAGTCCTCAGGAAAGCAGAGAGGGCCAAATTGTCTGTGGCATTTGAAAGGGTTCCAGGAGGCAGTGAGAACCAGCATTACTTTTCCCCGCTGGCACCTTTGCTGTGGCAGCAAAAGCTGGACGTTTGTCTTTTTTGCTCCGGAGGCTGCCGAAAGCGAAAAAAGGTGCTTTTGAGGATGGAGTCCTCAGGAAAGCAGAGAGGGCCAAATTGTCTGTGGCATTTGAAAGGGTTCCAGGAGGCAGTGAGAACCAGCATTACTTTTCCCCGCTGGCACCTTTGCTGTGGCAGCAAAAGCTAGACGTTTGTCTTTTTTGCTCCGGAGGCTGCCGAAAGCGAAAACAGGTGCTTTTGAGGATGGAGTCCGCAGGAAAGCAGAGAGGGCCAAATTGTCTGGGGCATTTGAAAGGGTTCCAGGAGGCAGTGAGAACCAGCATTACTTTTCCCCGCTGTCGCCTTTGCTGGGCAGCAAAAGCTGGACGTTTGTCTTTTTTGCTCCTGAAATATCCAAAAGCGAAAACAGGTGCTTTTGAGGATGGAGTCCGCAGGAAAGCAGAGAGTGCCAAATTGTCTGGGGCATTTGAAAGGGTTCCAGGAGACAGTGAGAACCAGCATTACTTTTCCCCGCTGGCGCCTTTGCTGTGGCAGCAAAACCTGGACGTTTGTCTTTTTCGCTCCGGTGGTTGCCGAAAGCGAAAACAGGTGCTTTTGAGGATGGAGTCCGCAGGAAAGCAGAGAGGGCCAAATTGTCTGGGGCATTTGAAGAGGTTCCAGGAGGCAATGAGGACCAGCATCACTTTTCCCCGCTGGCACCTTTGCTGTGGCAGCAAAAGCTGGACGTTTGTCTTTTTTGCTCCGGAGTATGCCGAAAGCGAAAACAGGTGCTTTTGAGGATGGAGTCCTCAGGAAAGCAGAGAGGGCCAAATTGTCTGTGGCATTTGAAGAGGTTCCAGGAGGCAATGAAGACCAGCATTACTTTTCCCCGCTGGCACCTTTGCTGTGGCAGCAAAAGCTGGACGTTTGTCTTTTTTGCTCCGGAGGCTGCCGAAAGCGAAAACAGGTGCTTTTGAGGATGGAGTCCGCAGGAAAGCAGAGAGGGCCAAATTGTCTGTGGCATTTGAAAGGGTTCCAGGAGGCAGTGAGAACCAGCATTACTTTTCCCTGCTGGCACCTTTGCTGTGGCAGCAAAAGCTGGACGTTTGTCTTTTTTGCTCCGGAGGTTGCCGAAAGCGAAAACAGGTGCTTTTGAGGATGGAGTCCGCAGGAAAGCAGAGAGGGCCAAATTGTCTGGGGCATTTGAAAGGGTTCCAGGAGGCAATGAGGACCAGCATCACTTTTCCCCGCTGGCACCTTTGCTGTGGCAGCAAAAGCTGGACGTTTGTCTTTTTACCACCGGAGGGCGCCGAAAGTGAAAAAAGGCGCTTTTGAGGATAGACTCCGCAGGAAAGCAGAGAGGGCCAAATTGTCTGGGGCATTTGAAAGGGTTCCAGGAGGCAGTGAGAACCAGCATTACTTTTCCCCGCTGGCACCTTTGCTGTGGCAGCAAAAGCTGGACGTTTGTCTTTTTTGCTCCGGAGGCTGCCGAAAGCGAAAACAGGTGCTTTTGAGGATGGAGTCCGCAGGAAAGCAGAGAGGGCCAAATTGTCTGGGGCATTTGAAAGGGTTCCAGGAGGCAGTGAGAACCAGCATTACTTTTCCCCGCTGGCACCTTTGCTGGGCAGCAAAAGCTGGACGTTTGTCTTTTTTGCTCCGGAGGCTGCCGAAAGCGAAAACAGGTGCTTTTGAGGATGGAGTCCGCAGGAAAGCAGAGAGGGCCAAATTGTCTGGGGCATTTGAAAGGGTTCCAGGAGGCAGTGAGAACCAGCATTACTTTTCCCCGCTGGCACCTTTGCTGTGGCAGCAAAAGCTGGACGTTTGTCTTTTTTGCTCCTGAGGTTGCCGAAAGCGAAAACAGGTGCTTTTGAGGATGGAGTCCGCAGGAAAGCAGAGAGGGCCAAATTGTCTGGGGCATTTGAAAGGGTTCCAGGAGGCAGTGAGAACCAGCATTACTTTTCCCCGCTGGCACCTTTGCTGGGCAGCAAAAGCTGGACGTTTGTCTTTTTTGCTCCGGAGGCTGCCGAAAGCGAAAACAGGTGCTTTTGAGGATGGAGTCCGCAGGAAAGCAGAGAGGGCCAAATTGTCTGGGGCATTTGAAAGGGTTCCAGGAGGCAGTGAGAACCAGCATTACTTTTCCCCGCTGGCACCTTTGCTGTGGCAGCAAAAGCTGGACGTTTGTCTTTTTTGCTCCGGAGGTTGCCGAAAGCGAAAACAGGTGCTTTTGAGGATGGAGTCCGCAGGAAAGCAGAGAGGGCCAAATTCTCTGGGGCATTTGAAAGGGTTCCAGGAGACAGTGAGAACCAGCATTACTTTTCCCCGCTGGCACCTTTGCTGTGGCAGCAAAAGCTGGACGTTTCTCTTTTTTGCTCCGGAGGCTGCCGAAAGCGAAAACAGGTGCTTTTGAGGATGGAGTCCGCAGGAAAGCAGAGAGGGCAAAATTGTCTGGGGCATTTGAAAGGGTTCCAGGAGGCAGTGAGAACCAGCATTACTTTTCCCCGCTGGCACCTTTGCTGTGGCAGCAAAAGCTGGACATTTGTCTTTTTTGCTCCTGAGGTTGCCGAAAGCGAAAACAGGTGCTTTTGAGGATGGAGTCCGCAGGAAAGCAGAGAGGGCCAAATTGTCTGTAGCATTTGAAAGGGTTCCAGGAGGCAGTGAGAACCAGCATTACTTTTCCCCGCTGGCACCTTTGCTGTGGCAGCAAAAGCTGGACGTTTGTCTTTTTTGCTCCGGAGGCTGCCGAAAGCGAAAACAGGTGCTTTTGAGGATGGAGTCCGCAGGAAAGCAGAGAGGGCCAAATTGTCTGGGGCATTTGAAGAGGTTCCAGGAGACAGTGAGAACCAGCATTACTTTTCCCCGCTGGCGCCTTTGCTGTGGCAGCAAAACCTGGACGTTTGTCTTTTTTGCTCCTGAGGTTGCCGAAAGCGAAAACAGGTGCTTTTGAGGATGGAGTCCTCAGGAAAGCAGAGAGGGCCAAATTGTCTGTGGCATTTGAAGAGGTTCCAGGAGGCAATGAAGACCAGCATTACTTTTCCCCGCTGGCACCTTTGCTGTGGCAGCAAAAGCTGGACGTTTGTCTTTTTTGCTCCGGAGGTTGCCGAAAGCGAAAACAGGTGCTTTTGAGGATGGAGTCCTCAGGAAAGCAGAGAGGGCCAAATTGTCTGTGGCATTTGAAAGGGTTCCAGGAGGCAGTAAGAACCAGCATTACTTTTCCCCGCTGGCACCTTTGCTGTGGCAGCAAAAGCTGGACGTTTGTCTTTTTTGCTCCGGAGGCTGCCGAAAGCGAAAAAAGGTGCTTTTGAGGATGGAGTCCGCAGGAAAGCAGAGAGGGCCAAATTGTCTGTGGCATTTGAAAGGGTTCCAGGAGGCAGTGAGAACCAGCATTACTTTTCCCCGCTGGCACCTTTGCTGTGGCAGCAAAAGCTGGACGTTTGTCTTTTTTGCTCCGGAGGCTGCCGAAAGCGAAAACAGGTGCTTTTGAGGATGGAGTCCGCAGGAAAGCAGAGAGGGCCAAATTGTCTGGGGCATTTGAAGAGGTTCCAGGAGGCAGTGAGAACCAGCATTACTTTTCCCCGCTGGCACCTTTGCTGTGGCAGCAAAACCTCGACATTTGTCTTTTTTGCTCCGGAGGCTGCCGAAAGCGAAAACAGGTGCTTTTGAGGATGGAGTCCACAGGAAAGCAGAGAGGGCCAAATTGTCTGTGGCATTTGAAAGGGTTCCAGGAGGCAGTGAGAACCAGCATTACTTTTCCCCGCTGGCGCCTTTGCTGGGCAGCAAAAGCTGGACGTTTGTCTTTTTTGCTCCTGAAATATCCAAAAGCGAAAACAGGTGCTTTTGAGGATGGAGTCCGCAGGAAAGCAGAGAGTGCCAAATTGTCTGGGGCATTTGAAAGGGTTCCAGGAGACAGTGAGAACCAGCATTACTTTTCCCCGCTGGCGCCTTTGCTGTGGCAGCAAAAGCTGGACGTTTGTCTTTTTCGCTCCGGTGGTTGCCGAAAGCGAAAACAGGTGCTTTTGAGGATGGAGTCCGCAGGAAAGCAGAGAGGGCCAAATTCTCTGGGGCATTTGAAAGAGTTCCAAAAGGCAATGAGGACCAGCATCACTTTTCCCCGCTGGCACCTTTGCTGTGGCAGCAAAAGCTGGACGTTTGTCTTTTTACCACCGGAGGGCGCCGAAAGTGAAAAAAGGCGCTTTTGAGGATAGACTCCGCAGGAAAGCAGAGCGGGCCAAATTGTCTGGGGCATTTGAAAGGGTTCCAGGAGGCAGTGAGAACCAGCATTACTTTTCCCCGCTGGCACCTTTGCTGTGGCAGCAAAACCTCGACGTTTGTCTTTTTTGCTCTGGAGGCTGCCGAAAGCGAAAACAGGTGCTTTTGAGGATGGAGTCTGCAGGAAAGCAGAGAGGGCCAAATTGTCTGGGGCATTTGAAAGGGTTCCAGGAGACAGTGAGAACCAGCATTACTTTTCCCCGCTGGCACCTTTGCTGGGCAGGAAAAGCTGGACGTTTGTCTTTTTTGCTCCGGAGGCTGCCGAAAGCGAAAACAGGTGCTTTTGAGGATGGAGTCCGCAGGAAAGCAGAGAGGGCCAAATTGTCTGGGGCATTTGAAAGGGTTCCAGGAGGCAGTGAGAACCAGCATTACTTTTCCCCGCTGGCACCTTTGCTGTGGCAGCAAAAGCTGGACGTTTTTCTTTTTTGCTCCGGAGGTTGCCGAAAGCGAAAACAGGTGCTTTTGAGGATGGAGTCCGCAGGAAAGCAGAGAGTGCCAAATTGTCTGGGGCATTTGAAAGGGTTCCAGGAGACAGTGAGAACCAGCATTACTTTTCCCCGCTGGCACCTTTGCTGTGGCAGCAAAAGCTGGACGTTTGTCTTTTTTGCTCCGGAGGTTGCCGAAAGCGAAAACAGGTGCTTTTGAGGATGGAGTCCGCAGGAAAGCAGAGAGTGACAAATTGTCTGGGGCATTTGAAAGGGTTCCAGGAGACAGTGAGAACCAGCATTACTTTTCCCCGCTGGCGCCTTTGCTGTGGCAGCAAAACCTGGACGTTTGTCTTTTTCGCTCCGGTGGTTGCCGAAAGTGAAAACAGGTGCTTTTGAGGATGGAGTCCGCAGGAAAGCAGAGAGGGCCAAATTGTCTGGGGCATTTGAAAGGGTTCCAGGAGGCAGTGAGAACCAGCATTACTTTTCCCCGCTGGCACCTTTGCTGTGGCAGCAAAAGCTGGACGTTTGTCTTTTTTGCTCCGGAGGCTGCCGAAAGCGAAAACAGGTGCTTTTGAGGATGGAGTCCGCAGGAAAGCAGAGAGGGCCAAATTGTCTGGGGCATTTGAAAGGGTTCCAGGAGGCAATGAGGACCAGCATCACTTTTCCCCGCTGGCACCTTTGCTGTGGCAGCAAAAGCTGGACGTTTGTCTTTTTACCACCGGAGGGCGCCGAAAGTGAAAAAAGGCGCTTTTGAGGATAGACTCCGCAGGAAAGCAGAGAGGGCCAAATTGTCTGGGGCATTTGAAAGGGTTCCAGGAGGCAGTGAGAACCAGCATTACTTTTCCCCGCTGGCACCTTTGCTGTGGCAGCAAAAGCTGGACGTTTGTCTTTTTTGCTCCGGAGGCTGCCGAAAGCGAAAACAGGTGCTTTTGAGGATGGAGTCCGCAGGAAAGCAGAGAGGGCCAAATTGTCTGGGGCATTTGAAAGGGTTCCAGGAGGCAGTGAGAACCAGCATTACTTTTCCCCGCTGGCACCTTTGCTGGGCAGCAAAAGCTGGACGTTTGTCTTTTTTGCTCCTGAAATATCCAAAAGCGAAAACAGGTGCTTTTGAGGATGGAGTCCGCAGGAAAGCAGAGAGGGCCAAATTGTCTGGGGCATTTGAAAGGGTTCCAGGAGGCAGTGAGAACCAGCATTACTTTTCCCCGCTGGCACCTTTGCTGTGGCAGCAAAAGCTGGACGTTTGTCTTTTTTGCTCCGGAGGTTGCCGAAAGCGAAAACAGGTGCTTTTGAGGATGGAGTCCGCAGGAAAGCAGAGAGGGCCAAATTGTCTGTGGCATTTGAAAGGGTTCCAGGAGGCAGTGAGAACCAGCATTACTTTTCCCCTCTGGCACCTTTGCTGTGGCAGCAAAAGCTGGACGTTTGTCTTTTTTGCTCCGGAGGCTGCCGAAAGCGAAAACAGGTGCTTTTGAGGATGGAGTCCGCAGGAAAGCAGAGAGGGCCAAATTGTCTGGGGCATTTAAAGGGTTCCAGGAGGCAGTGAGAACCAGCATTACTTTTCCCCGCTGGCACCTTTGCTGTGGCAGCAAAAGCTGGATGTTTGTCTTTTTTGCTCCGGAGGTTGCCGAAAGCGAAAACAGGTGCTTTTGAGGATGGAGTCCGCAGGAAAGCAGAGAGGGCCAAATTGTCTGGGGCATTTGAAAGGGTTCCAGGAGGCAGTGAGAACCAGCATTACTTTTCCCCGCTGGCGCCTTTGCTGTGGCAGCAAAACCTGGACGTTTGTCTTTTTTGCTCCTGAAATATCCAAAAGCGAAAACAGGTGCTTTTGAGGATGGAGTCCGCAGGAAAGGAGAGAGGGCCAAATTCTCTGGGGCATTTGAAAGGGTTCCAGGAGACAGTGAGAACCAGCATTACTTTTCCCCGCTGGCACCTTTGCTGTGGCAGCAAAAGCTGGACGTTTGTCTTTTTTGCTCCGGAGGCTGCCGAAAGCGAAAACAGGTGCTTTTGAGGATGGAGTCCGCAGGAAAGCAGAGAGGGCCAAATTGTCTGGGGCATTTGAAAGGGTTCCAGGAGGCAGTGAGAACCAGCATTACTTTTCCCCGCTGGCACCTTTGCTGTTGCAGCAAAAGCTGGACGTTTCTCTTTTTTGCTCCGGACGCTGCCGAAAGCGAAAACAGGTGCTTTTGAGGATGGAGTCCTCAGGAAAGCAGAGAGGGCCAAATTGTCTGTGGCATTTGAAGAGGTTCCAGGAGGCAATGAAGACCAGCATTACTTTTCCCCGCTGGCACCTTTGCTGTGGCAGCAAAAGCTGGACGTTTGTCTTTTTTGCTCCGGAGGCTGCCGAAAGCGAAAACAGGTGCTTTTGAGGATGGAGTCCGCAGGAAAGCAGAGAGGGCCAAATTGTCTGTGGCATTTGAAGAGGTTCCAGGAGGCAGTGAGAACCAGCATTACTTTTCCCCGCTGGCACCTTTGCTGTGGCAGCAAAAGCTGGACGTTTGTCTTTTTTGCTCCAGAGGTTGCCGAAAGCGAAAACAGGTGCTTTTGAGGATGGAGTCCGCAGGAAAGCAGAGAGGGCCAAATTGTCTGGGGCATTTGAAAGGGTTCCAGGAGGCAGTGAGAACCAGCATTACTTTTCCCCGCTGGCACCTTTGCTGTGGCAGCAAAAGCTGGACGTTTGTCTTTTTTGCTCCGGAGGTTGCCGAAAGCGAAAACAGGTGCTTTTGAGGATGGAGTCCGCAGGAAAGCAGAGAGGGCCAAATTGTCTGTGGCATTTGAAAGGGTTCCAGGAGGCAGTGAGAACCAGCATTACTTTTCCCCGCTGGCACCTTTGCTGTGGCAGCAAAAGCTGGACGTTTGTCTTTTTCGCTCCGGTGCTTGCCGAAAGCGAAAACAGGTGCTTTTGAGGATGGAGTCAGCAGGAAAGCAGAGAGGGCCAAATTGTCTGGGGCATTTGAAGAGGTTCCAGGAGGCAGTGAGAACCAGCATCACTTTTCCCCGCTGGCACCTTTGCTGTGGCAGCAAAAGCTGGACGTTTGTCTTTTTTGCTCCGGAGGCTGCCGAAAGCGAAAAAAGGTACTTTTGAGGATGGAGTCCGCAGGAAAGCAGAGAGGGCCAAATTGTCTGTGGCATTTGAAAGGGTTCCAGGAGGCAGTGAGAACCAGCATTACTTTTCCCCGCTGGCGCCTTTGCTGGGCAGCAAAAGCTGGACGTTTGTCTTTTTTGCTTTTGAAATATCCAAAAGCGAAAACAGGTGCTTTTGAGGATGGAGTCCGCAGGAAAGCAGAGAGTGCCAAATTGTCTGGGGCATTTGAAAGGGTTCCAGGAGACAGTGAGAACCAGCATTACTTTTCCCCGCTGGCACCTTTGCTGTGGCAGCAAAAGCTGGACGTTTGTCTTCTTTGCTCCGGAGTCTGCCGAAAGCGAAAACAGGTGCTTTTGAGGATGGAGTCCGCAGGAAAGCAGAGAGGGCCAAATTGTCTGGGGCATTTGAAAGGGTTCCAGGAGGCAGTGAGAACCAGCATTACTTTTCCCCGCTGGCACCTTTGCTGTGGCAGCAAAAGCTGGACGTTTGTCTTTTTTTCTCCTGAAATATCCAAAAGCGAAAACAGGTGCTTTTGAGGATGGAGTCCGCAGGAAAGCAGAGAGTGCCAAATTGTCTGGGGCATTTGAAAGGGTTCCAGGAGGCAGTGAGAACCAGCATTACTTTTCCCCGCTGGCACCTTTGCTGTTGCAGCAAAAGCTGGACGTTTCTCTTTTTTGCTCCGGACGCTGCCGAAAGCGAAAACAGGTGCTTTTGAGGATGGAGTCCTCAGGAAAGCAGAGAGGGCCAAATTGTCTGTGGCATTTGAAGAGGTTCCAGGAGGCAATGAAGACCACCATTACTTTTCCCCGCTGGCACCTTTGCTGTGGCAGCAAAAGCTGGACGTTTGTCTTTTATGCTCCGGAGGCTGCCGAAAGCGAAAACAGGTGCTTTTGAGGATGGAGTCCGCAGGAAAGCAGAGAGGGCCAAATTGTCTGTGGCATTTGAAGAGGTTCCAGGAGGCAGTGAGAACCAGCATTACTTTTCCCCGCTGGCACCTTTGCTGTGGCAGCAAAAGCTGGACGTTTGTCTTTTTTGCTCCAGAGGTTGCCGAAAGCGAAAACAGGTGCTTTTGAGGATTGAGTCCGCAGGAAAGCAGAGAGGGCCAAATTGTCTGGGGCATTTGAAAGGGTTCCAGGAGGCAGTGAGAACCAGCATTACTTTTCCCCGCTGGCACCTTTGCTGTGGCAGCAAAAGCTGGACGTTTGTCTTTTTTGCTCCGGAGGTTGCCGAAAGCGAAAACAGGTGCTTTTGAGGATGGAGTCCGCAGGAAAGCAGAGAGGGCCAAATTGTCTGTGGCATTTGAAAGGGTTCCAGGAGGCAGTGAGAACCAGCATTACTTTTCCCCGCTGGCACCTTTGCTGTGGCAGCAAAAGCTGGACGTTTGTCTTTTTTGCTCCTGAAATATCCAAAAGCGAAAACAGGTGCTTTTGAGGATGGAGTCCGCAGGAAAGCAGAGAGGGCCAAATTGTCTGTGGCATTTGAAAGGTTTCCAGGAGACAGTGAGAACCAGCATTACTTTTCCCCGCTGGCGCCTTTGCTGGGCAGCAAAAGCTGGACGTTTGTCTTTTTTGCTCCTGAAATATCCAAAAGCGAAAACAGGTGCTTTTGAGGATGGAGTCCGCAGGAAAGCAGAGAGTGCCAAATTGTCTGGGGCATTTGAAAGGGTTCCAGGAGACAGTGAGAACCAGCATTACTTTTCCCCGCTGGCACCTTTGCTGTGGCAGCAAAAGCTGGACGTTTGTCTTCTTTGCTCCGGAGGCTGCCGAAAGCGAAAACAGGTGCTTTTGAGGATGGAGTCCGCAGGAAAGCAGAGAGGGCCAAATTGTCTGTGGCATTTGAAAGGGTTCCAGGAGGCAGTGAGAACCAGCATTACTTTTCCCCGCTGGCACCTTTGCTGTGGCAGCAAAAGCTGGACGTTTGTCTTTTTTGCTCCGGAGGATGCCGAAAGCGAAAACAGGTGCTTTTGAGGATGGAGTCCGCAGGAAAGCAGAGAGGGCCAAATTGTCTGGGGCATTTGAAGAGGTTCCATGAGGCAATGAGGACCAGCATCACTTTTCCCCGCTGGCACCTTTGCTGTGGCAGCAAAAGCTGGACGTTTCTCTTTTTTGCTCCGGAGGTTGCCGAAAGCGAAAACAGGTGCTTTTGAGGATGGAGTCCTCAGGAAAGCAGAGAGGGCCAAATTGTCTGTGGCATTTGAAGAGGTTCCAGGAGGCAATGAAGACCAGCATTACTTTTCCCCGCTGGCACCTTTGCTGTGGCAGCAAAAGCTGGACGTTTGTCTTTTTTGCTCCGGAGGCTGCCGAAAGCGAAAACAGGTGCTTTTGAGGATGGAGTCCGCAGGAAAGCAGAGAGGGCCAAATTGTCTGGGGCATTTGAAGAGGTTCCAGGAGGCAGTGAGAACCAGCATTACTTTTCCCCGCTGGCACCTTTGCTGTGGCAGCAAAAGCTGGACGTTTGTCTTTTTTGCTCCTGAAATATCCAAAACTGAAAACAGGTGCTTTTGAGGATGGAGTCCGCAGGAAAGCAGAGAGGGCCAAATTGTCTGGGGCATTTGAAAGGGTTCCAGGAGGCAGTGAGAACCAGCATTACTTTTCCCCGCTGGCGCCTTTGCTGGGCAGCAAAAGCTGGACGTTTGTCTTTTTTGCTCCTGAAATATCCAAAAGCGAAAACAGGTGCTTTTGAGGATGGAGTCCGCAGGAAAGCAGAGAGTGCCAAATTGTCTGGGGCATTTGAAAGGGTTCCAGGAGACAGTGAGAACCAGCATTACTTTTCCCCGCTGGCACCTTTTCTGTGGCAGCAAAAGCTGGACGTTTGTCTTCTTTGCTCCGGAGGCTGCCGAAAGCGAAAACAGGTGCTTTTGAGGATGGAGTCCGCAGGAAAGCAGAGAGGGCCAAATTGTCTGGGGCATTTGAAAGGGTTCCAGGAGGCAGTGAGAACCAGCATTACTTTTCCCCGCTGGCACTTTTGCTGTGGCAGCAAAAGCTGGACGTTTGTCTTTTTTGCTCCGGAGGATGCCGAAAGCGAAAACAGGTGCTTTTGAGGATGGAGTCCGCAGGAAAGCAGAGAGGGCCAAATTGTCTGTGGCATTTGAAGAGGTTCCATGAGGCAATGAGGACCAGCATCACTTTTCCCCGCTGGCACCTTTGCTGTGGCAGCAAAAGCTGGACGTTTGTCTTTTTTGCTCCGGAGGTTGCCGAAAGCGAAAACAGGTGCTTTTGAGGATGGAGTCCTCAGGAAAGCAGAGAGGGCCAAATTGTCTGTGGCATTTGAAGAGGTTCCAGGAGGCAATGAAGACCAGCATTACTTTTCCCCGCTGGCACCTTTGCTGTGGCAGCAAAAGCTGGACGTTTGTCTTTTTTGCTCCGGAGGCTGCCGAAAGCGAAAACAGGTGCTTTTGAGGATGGAGTCCGCAGGAAAGCAGAGAGGGCCAAATTGTCTGGGGCATTTGAAGAGGTTCCAGGAGGCAGTGAGAACCAGCATTACTTTTCCCCGCTGGCACCTTTGCTGTGGCAGCAAAAGCTGGACGTTTGTCTTTTTTGCTCCTGAAATATCCAAAACTGAAAACAGGTGCTTTTGAGGATGGAGTCCGCAGGAAAGCAGAGAGGGCCAAATTGTCTGTGGCATTTGAAAGGGTTCCAGGAGGCAGTGAGAACCAGCATTACTTTTCCCCGCTGGCACCTTTGCTGTGGCAGCAAAAGCTGGACGTTTCTCTTTTTTGCTCCGGAGGCTGCCGAAAGCGAAAACAGGTGCTTTTGAGGATGGAGTCCGCAGGAAAGCAGAGAGGGCCAAATTCTCTGGGGCATTTGAAGAGGTTCCATGAGGCAATGAGGACCAGCATCACTTTTCCCCGCTGGCACCTTTGCTGTGGCAGCAAAACCTCGACATTTGTCTTTTTTGCTCCGGAGGCTGCCGAAAGCGAAAACAGGTGTTTTTGAGGATGGAGTCCGCAGGAAAGCAGAGAGGGCCAAATTGTCTGTGGCATTTGAAAGGGTTCCAGGAGGCAGTGAGAACCAGCATTACTTTTCCCCGCTGGCGCCTTTGCTGGGCAGCAAAACCTGGACGTTTGTCTTTTTTGCTCCTGAAATATCCAAAAGCGAAAACAGGTGCTTTTGAGGATGGAGTCCGCAGGAAAGCAGAGAGTGCCAAATTGTCTGGGGCATTTGAAAGGGTTCCAGGAGGCAGTGAGAACCAGCATTACTTTTCCCCGCTGGCACCTTTGCTGTGGCAGCAAAAGCTGGACGTTTGTCTTCTTTGCTCCGGAGGCTGCCGAAAGCGAAAACAGGTGCTTTTGAGGATGGAGTCCGCAGGAAAGCAGAGAGGGCCAAATTGTCTGGGGCATTTGAAAGGGTTCCAGGAGGCAGTGAGAACCAGCATTACTTTTCCCCGCTGGCACTTTTGCTGTGGCAGCAAAAGCTGGACGTTTGTCTTTTTTGCTCCGGAGGATGCCGAAAGCGAAAACAGGTGCTTTTGAGGATGGAGTCCGCAGGAAAGCAGAGAGGGCCAAATTGTCTGGGGCATTTGAAGAGGTTCCATGAGGCAATGAGGACCAGCATCACTTTTCCCCGCTGGCACCTTTGCTGTGGCAGCAAAAGCTGGACGTTTCTCTTTTTTGCTCCGGAGGTTGCCGAAAGCGAAAACAGGTGCTTTTGAGGATGGAGTCCTCAGGAAAGCAGAGAGGGCCAAATTGTCTGTGGCATTTGAAGAGGTTCCAGGAGGCAATGAAGACCAGCATTACTTTTCCCCGCTGGCACCTTTGCTGTGGCAGCAAAAGCTGGACGTTTGTCTTTTTTGCTCCGGAGGCTGCCGAAAGCGAAAACAGGTGCTTTTGAGGATGGAGTCCGCAGGAAAGCAGAGAGGGCCAAATTGTCTGGGGCATTTGAAGAGGTTCCAGGAGGCAGTGAGAACCAGCATTACTTTTCCCCGCTGGCACCTTTGCTGTGGCAGCAAAAGCTGGACGTTTGTCTTTTTTGCTCCTGAAATATCCAAAACTGAAAACAGGTGCTTTTGAGGATGGAGTCCGCAGGAAAGCAGAGAGGGCCAAATTGTCTGGGGCATTTGAAAGGGTTCCAGGAGGCAGTGAGAACCAGCATTACTTTTCCCCGCTGGCGCCTTTGCTGGGCAGCAAAAGCTGGACGTTTGTCTTTTTTGCTCCTGAAATATCCAAAAGCGAAAACAGGTGCTTTTGAGGATGGAGTCCGCAGGAAAGCAGAGAGTGCCAAATTGTCTGGGGCATTTGAAAGGGTTCCAGGAGACAGTGAGAACCAGCATTACTTTTCCCCGCTGGCACCTTTGCTGTGGCAGCAAAAGCTGGACGTTTGTCTTCTTTGCTCCGGAGGCTGCCGAAAGCGAAAACAGGTGCTTTTGAGGATGGAGTCCGCAGGAAAGCAGAGAGGGCCAAATTGTCTGGGGCATTTGAAAGGGTTCCAGGAGGCAGTGAGAACCAGCATTACTTTTCCCCGCTGGCACTTTTGCTGTGGCAGCAAAAGCTGGACGTTTGTCTTTTTTGCTCCGGAGGATGCCGAAAGCGAAAACAGGTGCTTTTGAGGATGGAGTCCGCAGGAAAGCAGAGAGGGCCAAATTGTCTGGGGCATTTGAAGAGGTTCCATGAGGCAATGAGGACCAGCATCACTTTTCCCCGCTGGCACCTTTGCTGTGGCAGCAAAAGCTGGACGTTTGTCTTTTTTGCTCCGGAGGTTGCCGAAAGCGAAAACAGGTGCTTTTGAGGATGGAGTCCTCAGGAAAGCAGAGAGGGCCAAATTGTCTGTGGCATTTGAAGAGGTTCCAGGAGGCAATGAAGACCAGCATTACTTTTCCCCGCTGGCACCTTTGCTGTGGCAGCAAAAGCTGGACGTTTGTCTTTTTTGCTCCGGAGGCTGCCGAAAGCGAAAACAGGTGCTTTTGAGGATGGAGTCCGCAGGAAAGCAGAGAGGGCCAAATTGTCTGGGGCATTTGAAGAGGTTCCAGGAGGCAGTGAGAACCAGCATTACTTTTCCCCGCTGGCACCTTTGCTGTGGCAGCAAAAGCTGGACGTTTGTCTTTTTTGCTCCTGAAATATCCAAAACTGAAAACAGGTGCTTTTGAGGATGGAGTCCGCAGGAAAGCAGAGAGGGCCAAATTGTCTGGGGCATTTGAAAGGGTTCCAGGAGGCAGTGAGAACCAGCATTACTTTTCCCCGCTGGCACCTTTGCTGTGGCAGCAAAAGCTGGACGTTTCTCTTTTTTGCTCCGGAGGCTGCCGAAAGCGAAAACAGGTGCTTTTGAGGATGGAGTCCGCAGGAAAGCAGAGAGGGCCAAATTCTCTGGGGCATTTGAAGAGGTTCCATGAGGCAATGAGGACCAGCATCACTTTTCCCCGCTGGCACCTTTGCTGTGGCAGCAAAACCTCGACATTTGTCTTTTTTGCTCCGGAGGCTGCCGAAAGCGAAAACAGGTGTTTTTGAGGATGGAGTCCGCAGGAAAGCAGAGAGGGCCAAATTGTCTGTGGCATTTGAAAGGGTTCCAGGAGGCAGTGAGAACCAGCATTACTTTTCCCCGCTGGCGCCTTTGCTGGGCAGCAAAACCTGGACGTTTGTCTTTTTTGCTCCTGAAATATCCAAAAGCGAAAACAGGTGCTTTTGAGGATGGAGTCCGCAGGAAAGCAGAGAGTGCCAAATTGTCTGGGGCATTTGAAAGGGTTCCAGGAGGCAGTGAGAACCAGCATTACTTTTCCCCGCTGGCACCTTTGCTGTGGCAGCAAAAGCTGGACGTTTGTCTTCTTTGCTCCGGAGGCTGCCGAAAGCGAAAACAGGTGCTTTTGAGGATGGAGTCCGCAGGAAAGCAGAGAGGGCCAAATTGTCTGGGGCATTTGAAAGGGTTCCAGGAGGCAGTGAGAACCAGCATTACTTTTCCCCGCTGCCACCTTTGCTGTGGCAGCAAAAGCTGGACGTTTGTCTTTTTTGCTCCTGAAATATCCAAAAGCGAAAACAGGTGCTTTTGAGGATGGAGTCCGCAGGAAAGCAGAGAGTGCCAAATTGTCTGGGGCATTTGAAAGGGTTCCAGGAGGCAGTGAGAACCAGCATTACTTTTCCCCGCTGGCACCTTTGCTGTTGCAGCAAAAGCTGGACGTTTCTCTTTTTTGCTCCGGACGCTGCCGAAAGCGAAAACAGGTGCTTTTGAGGATGGAGTCCTCAGGAAAGCAGAGAGGGCCAAATTGTCTGTGGCATTTGAAGAGGTTCCAGGAGGCAATGAAGACCAGCATTACTTTTCCCCGCTGGCACCTTTGCTGTGGCAGCAAAAGCTGGACGTTTGTCTTTTATGCTCTGGAGGCTGCCGAAAGCGAAAACAGGTGCTTTTGAGGATGGAGTCCGCAGGAAAGCAGAGAGGGCCAAATTGTCTGTGGCATTTGAAGAGGTTCCAGGAGGCAGTGAGAACCAGCATTACTTTTCCCCGCTGGCACCTTTGCTGTGGCAGCAAAAGCTGGACGTTTGTCTTTTTTGCTCCAGAGGTTGCCGAAAGCGAAAACAGGTGCTTTTGAGGATGGAGTCCGCAGGAAAGCAGAGAGGGCCAAATTGTCTGGGGCATTTGAAAGGGTTCCAGGAGGCAGTGAGAACCAGCATTACTTTTCCCCGCTGGCACCTTTGCTGTGGCAGCAAAAGCTGGACGTTTGTCTTTTTTGCTCCTGAAATATCCAAAAGCGAAAACAGGTGCTTTTGAGGATGGAGTCCGCAGGAAAGCAGAGAGGGCCAAATTGTCTGGGGCATTTGAAAGGTTTCCAGGAGGCAGTGAGAACCAGCATTACTTTTCCCCGCTGGCGCCTTTGCTGTGGCAGCAAAACCTGGACGTTTGTCTTTTTCGCTCCGGTGCTTGCCGAAAGCGAAAACAGGTGCTTTTGAGGATGGAGTCAGCAGGAAAGCAGAGAGGGCCAAATTGTCTGGGGCATTTGAAGAGGTTCCAGGAGGCAGTGAGAACCAGCATCACTTTTCCCCGCTGGCACCTTTGCTGTGGCAGCAAAAGCTGGACGTTTGTCTTTTTTGCTCCGGAGGCTGCCGAAAGCGAAAACAGGTGCTTTTGAGGATGGAGTCCGCAGGAAAGCAGAGAGGGCCAAATTGTCTGTGGCATTTGAAAGGGTTCCAGGAGGCAGTGAGAACCAGCATTACTTTTCCCCGCTGGCACCTTTGCTGTGGCAGCAAAAGCTGGACGTTTGTCTTTTTTGCTCCGGAGGCTGCCGAAAGCGAAAACAGGTGCTTTTGAGGATGGAGTCCGCAGGAAAGCAGAGAGGGCCAAATTGTCTGTGGCATTTGAAGAGGTTCCAGGAGGCAGTGAGAACCAGCATTACTTTTCCCCGCTGGCACCTTTGCTGTGGCAGCAAAACCTCGACATTTGTCTTTTTTGCTCCGGAGACTGCCGAAAGCGAAAACAGGTGCTTTTGAGGATGGAGTCCGCAGGAAAGCAGAGAGGGCCAAATTGTCTGTGGCATTTGAAAGGGTTCCAGGAGGCAGTGAGAACCAGCATTACTTTTCCCCGCTGGCGCCTTTGCTGGGCAGCAAAAGCTGGACGTTTGTCTTTTTTGCTCCTGAAATATCCAAAAGCGAAAACAGGTGCTTTTGAGGATGGAGTCCGCAGGAAAGCAGAGAGTGCCAAATTGTCTGGGGCATTTGAAAGGGTTCCAGGAGGCAGTGAGAACCAGCATTACTTTTCCCCGCTGGCACCTTTGCTGTGGCAGCAAAAGCTGGACGTTTGTCTTTTTTGCTCCGGAGGTTGCCGAAAGCGAAAACAGGTGCTTTTGAGGATGGAGTCCGCAGGAAAGCAGAGAGGGCCAAATTGTCTGGGGCATTTGAAAGAGTTCCAAAAGGCAATGAGGACCAGCATCACTTTTCCCCGCTGGCACCTTTGCTGTGGCAGCAAAAGCTGGACGTTTGTCTTTTTACCACCGGAGAGCGCCGAAAGTGAAAAAAGTCGCTTTTGAGGATAGACTCCGCAGGAAAGCAGAGAGGGCCAAATTGTCTGGGGCATTTGAAAGGGTTCCAGGAGGCAGTGAGAACCAGCATTACTTTTCCCCGCTGGCACCTTTGCTGTGGCAGCAAAAGCTGGACGTTTGTCTTTTTTGCTCCGGAGGCTGCCGAAAGCGAAAACAGGTGCTTTTGAGGATGGAGTCCGCAGGAAAGCAGAGAGGGCCAAATTGTCTGTGGCATTTGAAAGGGTTCCAGGAGGCAGTGAGAACCAGCATTACTTTTCCCCGCTGGCACCTTTGCTGGGCAGCAAAAGCTGGACGTTTGTCTTTTTTGCTCCAGAGGTTGCCGAAAGCGAAAACAGGTGCTTTTGAGGATGGAGTCCTCAGGAAAGCAGAGAGGGCCAAATTGTCTGTGGCATTTGAAGAGGTTCCAGGAGGCAATGAAGACCAGCATTACTTTTCCCCGCTGGCACCTTTGCTGTGGCAGCAAAAGCTGGACGTTTGTCTTTTTTGCTCCGGAGGCTGCCGAAAGCGAAAACAGGTGCTTTTGAGGATGGAGTCCGCAGGAAAGCAGAGAGGGCCAAATTGTCTGGGGCATTTGAAAGGGTTCCAGGAGGCAGTGAGAACCAGCATTACTTTTCCCCGCTGGCGCCTTTGCTGTGGCAGCAAAACCTGGACGTTTGTCTTTTTTGCTCCTGAAATATCCAAAAGCAAAAACAGGTGCTTTTGAGGATGGAGTCCGCAGGAAAGCAGAGAGGGCCAAATTGTCTGGGGCATTTGAAAGAGTTCCAAAAGGCAATGAGGACCAGCATCACTTTTCCCCGCTGGCACCTTTGCTGTGGCAGCAAAAGCTGGACGTTTGTCTTTTTACCACCGGAGGGCGCCGAAAGTGAAAAAAGGCGCTTTTGAGGATAGACTCCGCAGGAAAGCAGAGAGGGCCAAATTGTCTGTGGCATTTGAAAGGGTTCCAGGAGGCAGTGAGAACCAGCATTACTTTTCCCCGCTGGCACCTTTGCTGTGGCAGCAAAAGCTGGACGTTTGTCTTTTTTGCTCCGGAGGCTGCCGAAAGCGAAAACAGGTGCTTTTGAGGATGGAGTCCGCAGGAAAGCAGAGAGGGCCAAATTGTCTGGGGCATTTGAAAGGGTTCCAGGAGGCAGTGAGAACCAGCATTACTTTTCCCCGCTGGCACCTTTGCTGTGGCAGCAAAAGCTGGACGTTTGTCTTTTTTGCTCCGGAGGTTGCCGAAAGCGAAAACAGGTGCTTTTGAGGATGGAGTCCGCAGGAAAGCAGAGAGGGCCAAATTGTCTGGGGCATTTGAAAGGGTTCCAGGAGGCAGTGAGAACCAGCATTACTTTTCCCCGCTGGCACCTTTGCTGTGGCAGGAAAACCTAGACGTTTGTCTTTTTTGCTCCGGAGGTTGCCGAAAGCGAAAACAGGTGCTTTTGAGGATGGAGTCCGCAGGAAAGCAGAGAGGGCCAAATTGTCTGGGGCATTTGAAAGGGTTCCAGGAGACAGTGAGAACCAGCATTACTTTTCCCCGCTGGCACCTTTGCTGTGGCAGCAAAAGCTGGACGTTTCTCTTTTTTGCTCGGACGCTGCCGAAAGCGAAAACAGGTGCTTTTGAGGATGGAGTCCGCAGGAAAGCAGAGAGGGCCAAATTGTCTGTGGCATTTGAAGAGGTTCCAGGAGGCAGTGAGAACCAGCATTACTTTTCCCCGCTGGCACCTTTGCTGTGGCAGCAAAAGCTGGACGTTTGTCTTTTTTGCTCCAGAGGTTGCCGAAAGCGAAAACAGGTGCTTTTGAGGATGGAGTCCGCAGGAAAGCAGAGAGGGCCAAATTGTCTGTGGCATTTGAAAGGGTTCCAGGAGGCAGTGAGAACCAGCATTACTTTTCCCCGCTGGCACCTTTGCTGTGGCAGCAAAAGCTGGACGTTTGTCTTTTTTGCTCCGGAGGTTGCCGAAAGCGAAAAAAGGTGCTTTTGAGGATGGAGTCCGCAGGAAAGCAGAGAGGGCCAAATTCTCTGGGGCATTTGAAAGGGTTCCAGGAGACAGTGAGAACCAGCATTACTTTTCCCCGCTGGCACCTTTGCTGTGGCAGCAAAACCTAGACGTTTGTCTTTTTTGCTCCGGAGGTTGCCGAAAGCGAAAACAGGTGCTTTTGAGGATGGAGTCCGCAGGAAAGCAGAGAGGGCCAAATTGTCTGGGGCATTTGAAAGGGTTCCAGGAGGCAGTGAGAACCAGCATTACTTTTCCCCGCTGGCACCTTTGCTGTGGCAGCAAAAGCTGGACGTTTCTCTTTTTTGCTCCGGAGGTTGCCGAAAGCGAAAACAGGTGCTTTTGAGGATGAAGTCCGCAGGAAAGCAGAGAGGGCTAAATTGCCTGGGGTATTTGAAAGGGTTCCAGGAGGCAGTGAGAACCAGCATTACTTTTCCCCGCTGGCACCTTTGCTGTGGCAGCAAAAGCTGGACGTTTGTCTTTTTTGCTCCTGAGGTTTCCAAAAGCGAAAACAGGTGCTTTTGAGGATGGAGTCCGCAGGAAAGCAGAGAGGGCCAAATTGTCTGTGGCATTTGAAAGGGTTCCAGGAGGCAGTGAGAACCAGCATTACTTTTCCCCGCTGGCACCTTTGCTGTGGCAGCAAAAGCTGGACGTTTGTCTTTTTTGCTCCTGAGGTTTCAAAGCGAAAACAGGTGCTTTTGAGGATGGAGTCCGCAGGAAAGCAGAGAGGGCCAAATTGTCTGGGGCATTTGAAAGGGTTCCAGGAGGCAGTGAGAACCAGCATTACTTTTCCCCGCTGGCACCTTTGCTGTGGCAGCAAAACCTCGACGTTTGTCTTTTTTGCTCCGGAGGTTGCCGAAAGCGAAAACAGGTGCTTTTGAGGATGGAGTCCGCAGGAAAGCAGAGAGGGCCAAATTCTCTGGGGCATTTGAAAGGTTTCCAGGAGACAGTGAGAACCAGCATTACTTTTCCCCGCTGGCACCTTTGCTGTGGCAGCAAAAGCTGGACGTTTGTCTTTTTTGCTCCGGAGGCTGCCGAAAGCGAAAACAGGTGCTTTTGAGGATGGAGTCCGCAGGAAAGCAGAGAGGGCCAAATTGTCTGGGGCATTTGAAAGGGTTCCAGGAGGCAGTGAGAACCAGCATTACTTTTCCCCGCTGGCACCTTTGCTGTGGCAGCAAAAGCTGGACGTTTCTCTTTTTTGCTCCGGACGCTGCCGAAAGCGAAAACAGGTGCTTTTGAGGATGGAGTCCGCAGGAAAGCAGAGAGGGCCAAATTGTCTGTGGCATTTGAAGAGGTTCCAGGAGGCAGTGAGAACCAGCATTACTTTTCCCCGCTGGCACCTTTGCTGTGGCAGCAAAAGCTGGACGTTTGTCTTTTTTGCTCCAGAGGTTGCCGAAAGCGAAAACAGGTGCTTTTGAGGATGGAGTCCGCAGGAAAGCAGAGAGGGCCAAATTGTCTGGGGCATTTGAAAGGGTTCCAGGAGGCAGTGAGAACCAGCATTACTTTTCCCCGCTTGCACCTTTGCTGTGGCAGCAAAAGCTGGACGTTTGTCTTTTTTGCTCCGGAGGCTGCCGAAAGCGAAAACAGGTGCTTTTGAGGATGGAGTCCGCAGGAAAGCAGAGAGGGCCAAATTGTCTGTGGCATTTGAAGAGGTTGCATGAGGCAGTGAGAAGCAGCATTACTTTTCCCCGCTGGCACCTTTGCTGTGGCAGCAAAAGCTGGACGTTTGTCTTTTTTGCTCCGGAGGTTGCCGAAAGCGAAAACAGGTGCTTTTGAGGATGGAGTCCGCAGGAAAGCAGAGAGGGTCAAATTGTCTGGGGCATTTGAAGAGGTTCCAGGAGGCAGTGAGAACCAGCATTACTTTTCCCCGCTGGCACCTTTGCTGTGGCAGCAAAAGCTGGACGTTTGTCTTTTTTGCTCCGGAGGTTTCAAAGCGAAAACAGGTGCTTTTGAGGATGGAGTCCGCAGGAAAGCAGAGAGGGCCAAATTGTCTGGGGCATTTGAAAGGGTTCCAGGAGGCAGTGAGAACCAGCATTACTTTTCCCCGCTGGCACCTTTGCTGGGCAGCAAAAGCTGGACGTTTGTCTTTTTTGCTCCAGAGGTTGCCGAAAGCGAAAACAGGTGCTTTTGAGGATGGAGTCCTCAGGAAAGCAGAGAGGGCCAAATTGTCTGTGGCATTTGAAGAGGTTCCAGGAGGCAATGAAGACCAGCATTACTTTTCCCCGCTGGCACCTTTGCTGTGGCAGCAAAAGCTGGACGTTTGTCTTTTTTGCTCCTGAAATATCCAAAAGCAAAAACAGGTGCTTTTGAGGATGGAGTCCGCAGGAAAGCAGAGAGGGCCAAATTGTCTGGGGCATTTGAAAGAGTTCCAAAAGGCAATGAGGACCAGCATCACTTTTCCCCGCTGGCACCTTTGCTGTGGCAGCAAAACCTGGACGTTTGTCTTTTTACCACCGGAGGGCGCCGAAAGTGAAAAAAGGCGCTTTTGAGGATAGACTCCGCAGGAAAGCAGAGAGGGCCAAATTGTCTGTGGCATTTGAAAGGGTTCCAGGAGGCAGTGAGAACCAGCATTACTTTTCCCCGCTGGCACCTTTGCTGTGGCAGCAAAAGCTGGACGTTTGTCTTTTTTGCTCCGGAGGCTGCCGAAAGCGAAAACAGGTGCTTTTGAGGATGGAGTCCGCAGGAAAGCAGAGAGGGCCAAATTGTCTGGGGCATTTGAAAGGGTTCCAGGAGGCAGTGAGAACCAGCATTACTTTTCCCCGCTGGCACCTTTGCTGTGGCAGCAAAAGCTGGACGTTTGTCTTTTTTGCTCCGGAGGTTGCCGAAAGCGAAAACAGTTGCTTTTGAGGATGGAGTCCGCAGGAAAGCAGAGAGGGCCAAATTGTCTGGGGCATTTGAAAGGGTTCCAGGAGGCAGTGAGAACCAGCATTACTTTTCCCCGCTGGCACCTTTGCTGTGGCAGCAAAACCTAGACGTTTGTCTTTTTTGCTCCGGAGGTTGCCGAAAGCGAAAACAGGTGCTTTTGAGGATGGAGTCCGCAGGAAAGCAGAGAGGGCCAAATTGTCTGGGGCATTTGAAAGGGTTCCAGGAGACAGTGAGAACCAGCATTACTTTTCCCCGCTGGCACCTTTGCTGTGGCAGCAAAAGCTGGACGTTTCTCTTTTTTGCTCGGACGCTGCCGAAAGCGAAAACAGGTGCTTTTGAGGATGGAGTCCGCAGGAAAGCAGAGAGGGCCAAATTGTCTGTGGCATTTGAAGAGGTTCCAGGAGGCAGTGAGAACCAGCATTACTTTTCCCCGCTGGCACCTTTGCTGTGGCAGCAAAAGCTGGACGTTTGTCTTTTTTGCTCCGGAGGCTGCCGAAAGCGAAAACAGGTGCTTTTGAGGATGGAGTCCGCAGGAAAGCAGAGAGGGCCAAATTGTCTGTGGCATTTGAAAGGGTTCCAGGAGGCAGTGAGAACCAGCATTACTTTTCCCCGCTGGCACCTTTGCTGTGGCAGCAAAAGCTGGACGTTTGTCTTTTTTGCTCCGGAGGTTGCCGAAAGCGAAAACAGGTGCTTTTGAGGATGGAGTCCGCAGGAAAGCAGAGAGGGCCAAATTGTCTGGGGCATTTGAAAGGGTTCCAGGAGACAGTGAGAACCAGCATTACTTTTCCCCGCTGGCACCTTTGCTGTGGCAGCAAAACCTAGACGTTTTTCTTTTTTGCTCCGGAGGTTGCCGAAAGCGAAAACAGGTGCTTTTGAGGATGGAGTCCGCAGGAAAGCAGAGAGGGCCAAATTGTCTGGGGCATTTGAAAGGGTTCCAGGAGGCAGTGAGAACCAGCATTACTTTTCCCCGCTGGCACTTTGCTGTGGCAGCAAAAGCTGGACGTTTGTCTTTTTTGCTCCGGAGGTTGCCGAAAGCGAAAACAGGTGCTTTTGAGGATGAAGTCCGCAGGAAAGCAGAGAGGGCCAAATTGCCTGGGGTATTTGAAAGGGTTCCAGGAGGCAGTGAGAACCAGCATTACTTTTCCCCGCTGGCACCTTTGCTGTGGCAGCAAAAGCTGGACGTTTGTCTTTTTTGCTCCTGAGGTTTCCAAAAGCGAAAACAGGTGCTTTTGAGGATGGAGTCCGCAGGAAAGCAGAGAGGGCCAAATTGTCTGTGGCATTTGAAAGGGTTCCAGGAGGCAGTGAGAACCAGCATTACTTTTCCCCGCTGGCACCTTTGCTGTGGCAGCAAAAGCTGGACGTTTGTCTTTTTTGCTCCGGAGGCTGCCGAAAGCGAAAACAGGTGCTTTTGAGGATGGAGTCCGCAGGAAAGCAGAGAGGGCCAAATTGTCTGTGGCATTTAAAGAGGTTGCAGGAGGCAGTGAGAAGCAGCATTACTTTTCCCCGCTGGCACCTTTGCTGTGGCAGCAAAAGCTGGACGTTTGTCTTTTTTGCTCCGGAGGTTGCCGAAAGCGAAAACAGGTGCTTTTGAGGATGGAGTCCGCAGGAAAGCAGAGAGGGTCAAATTGTCTGGGGCATTTGAAGAGGTTCCAGGAGGCAGTGAGAACCAGTATTACTTTTCCCCGCTGGCACCTTTGCTGTGGCAGCAAAAGCTGGACGTTTGTCTTTTTTGCTCCGGAGGTTGCCGAAAGCGAAAAAAGGTGCTTTTGAGGATGGAGTCTGCAGGAAAGCAGAGAGGCCCAAATTGTCTGTGGCATTTGAAGGGGTTCCAGGAGACAGTGAGAAGCAGCATCACTTTTCCCCGCTGGCACCTTTGCTGTGGCAGCAAAAGCTGGACGTTTGTCTTTTTTGCTCCTGAGGTTTCAAAGCGAAAACAGGTGCTTTTGAGGATGGAGTCCGCAGGAAAGCAGAGAGGGCCAAATTGTCTGTGGCATTTGAAAGGGTTCCAGGAGGCAGTGAGAACCAGCATTACTTTTCCCCGCTGGCACCTTTGCTGTGGCAGCAAAAGCTGGACGTTTGTCTTTTTTGCTCCGGAGGCTGCCGAAAGCGAAAACAGGTGCTTTTGAGGATGGAGTCCGCAGGAAAGCAGAGAGGGCCAAATTGTCTGTGGCATTTGAAAGGGTTCCAGGAGGCAGTGAGAACCAGCATTACTTTTCCCCGCTGGCACCTTTGCTGTGGCAGCAAAAGCTGGACGTTTGTCTTTTTTGCTCCGGAGGTTGCCGAAAGCGAAAACAGGTGCTTTTGAGGATGGAGTCCGCAGGAAAGCAGAGAGGGCCAAATTGTCTGGGGCATTTGAAAGGGTTCCAGGAGGCAGTGAGAACCAGCATTACTTTTCCCCGCTGGCACCTTTGCTGTGGCAGCAAAACCTAGACGTTTGTCTTTTTTGCTCCGGAGGTTGCCGAAAGCGAAAACAGGTGCTTTTGAGGATGGAGTCCGCAGGAAAGCAGAGAGGGCCAAATTGTCTGGGGCATTTGAAAGGGTTCCAGGAGACAGTGAGAACCAGCATTACTTTTCCCTGCTGGCACCTTTGCTGTGGCAGCAAAAGCTGGACGTTTCTCTTTTTTGCTCGGACGCTGCCGAAAGCGAAAACAGGTGCTTTTGAGGATGGAGTCCGCAGGAAAGCAGAGAGGGCCAAATTGTCTGTGGCATTTGAAGAGGTTCCAGGAGGCAGTGAGAACCAGCATTACTTTTCCCCGCTGGCACCTTTGCTGTGGCAGCAAAAGCTGGACGTTTGTCTTTTTTGCTCCAGAGGTTGCCGAAAGCGAAAACAGGTGCTTTTGAGGATGGAGTCCGCAGGAAAGCAGAGAGGGCCAAATTGTCTGTGGCATTTGAAAGGGTTCCAGGAGGCAGTGAGAACCAGCATTACTTTTCCCCGCTGGCACCTTTGCTGTGGCAGCAAAAGCTGGACGTTTGTCTTTTTTGCTCCGGAGGTTGCCGAAAGCGAAAACAGGTGCTTTTGAGGATGGAGTCCGCAGGAAAGCAGAGAGGGCCAAATTGTCTGGGGCATTTGAAAGGGTTCCAGGAGACAGTGAGAACCAGCATTACTTTTCCCCGCTGGCACCTTTGCTGTGGCAGCAAAACCTAGACGTTTTTCTTTTTTGCTCCGGAGGTTGCCGAAAGCGAAAACAGGTGCTTTTGAGGATGGAGTCCGCAGGAAAGCAGAGAGGGCCAAATTGTCTGGGGCATTTGAAAGGGTTCCAGGAGGCAGTGAGAACCAGCATTACTTTTCCCCGCTGGCACCTTTGCTGTGGCAGCAAAAGCTGGACGTTTGTCTTTTTTGCTCCGGAGGTTGCCGAAAGCGAAAACAGGTGCTTTTGAGGATGAAGTCCGCAGGAAAGCAGAGAGGGCCAAATTGCCTGGGGTATTTGAAAGGGTTCCAGGAGGCAGTGAGAACCAGCATTACTTTTCCCCGCTGGCACCTTTGCTGTGGCAGCAAAAGCTGGACGTTTGTCTTTTTTGCTCCTGAGGTTTCCAAAAGCGAAAACAGGTGCTTTTGAGGATGGAGTCCGCAGGAAAGCAGAGAGGGCCAAATTGTCTGTGGCATTTGAAAGGGTTCCAGGAGGCAGTGAGAACCAGCATTACTTTTCCCCGCTGGCACCTTTGCTGTGGCAGCAAAAGCTGGACGTTTGTCTTTTTTGCTCCGGAGGCTGCCGAAAGCGAAAACAGGTGCTTTTGAGGATGGAGTCCGCAGGAAAGCAGAGAGGGCCAAATTGTCTGTGGCATTTAAAGAGGTTGCAGGAGGCAGTGAGAAGCAGCATTACTTTTCCCCGCTGGCACCTTTGCTGTGGCAGCAAAAGCTGGACGTTTGTCTTTTTTGCTCGGGAGGTTGCCGAAAGCGAAAACAGGTGCTTTTGAGGATGGAGTCCGCAGGAAAGCAGAGAGGGTCAAATTGTCTGGGGCATTTGAAGAGGTTCCAGGAGGCAGTGAGAACCAGTATTACTTTTCCCCGCTGGCACCTTTGCTGTGGCAGCAAAAGCTGGACGTTTGTCTTTTTTGCTCCGGAGGTTGCCGAAAGCGAAAAAAGGTGCTTTTGAGGATGGAGTCTGCAGGAAAGCAGAGAGGCCCAAATTGTCTGTGGCATTTGAAGGGGTTCCAGGAGACAGTGAGAAGCAGCATCACTTTTCCCCGCTGGCACCTTTGCTGTGGCAGCAAAAGCTGGACGTTTGTCTTTTTTGCTCCTGAGGTTTCAAAGCGAAAACAGGTGCTTTTGAGGATGGAGTCCGCAGGAAAGCAGAGAGGGCCAAATTGTCTGGGGCATTTGAAAGGGTTCCAGGAGGCAGTGAGAACCAGCATTACTTTTCCCCGCTGGCACCTTTGCTGTGGCAGCAAAACCTCGACGTTTGTCTTTTTTGCTCCGGAGGTTGCCGAAAGCGAAAACAGGTGCTTTTGAGGATGGAGTCCGCAGGAAAGCAGAGAGGGCCAAATTCTCTGGGGCATTTGAAAGGTTTCCAGGAGACAGTGAGAACCAGCATTACTTTTCCCCGCTGGCACCTTTGCTGTGGCAGCAAAAGCTGGACGTTTGTCTTTTTTGCTCCGGAGGCTGCCGAAAGCGAAAACAGGTGCTTTTGAGGATGGAGTCCGCAGGAAAGCAGAGAGGGCCAAATTGTCTGGGGCATTTGAAAGGGTTCCAGGAGGCAGTGAGAACCAGCATTACTTTTCCCCGCTGGCACCTTTGCTGTGGCAGCAAAAGCTGGACGTTTCTCTTTTTTGCTCCGGACGCTGCCGAAAGCGAAAACAGGTGCTTTTGAGGATGGAGTCCGCAGGAAAGCAGAGAGGGCCAAATTGTCTGGGGCATTTGAAGAGGTTCCAGGAGGCAGTGAGAACCAGCATTACTTTTCCCCGCTGGCACCTTTGCTGTGGCAGCAAAAGCTGGACGTTTGTCTTTTTTGCTCCAGAGGTTGCCGAAAGCGAAAACAGGTGCTTTTGAGGATGGAGTCCGCAGGAAAGCAGAGAGGGCCAAATTGTCTGGGGCATTTGAAAGGGTTCCAGGAGGCAGTGAGAACCAGCATTACTTTTCCCCGCTGGCACCTTTGCTGTGGCAGCAAAAGCTGGACGTTTGTCTTTTTTGCTCCGGAGGCTGCCGAAAGCGAAAACAGGTGCTTTTGAGGATGGAGTCCGCAGGAAAGCAGAGAGGGCCAAATTGTCTGTGGCATTTGAAGAGGTTGCATGAGGCAGTGAGAAGCAGCATTACTTTTCCCCGCTGGCACCTTTGCTGTGGCAGCAAAAGCTGGACGTTTGTCTTTTTTGCTCCGGAGGTTGCCGAAAGCGAAAACAGGTGCTTTTGAGGATGGAGTCCGCAGGAAAGCAGAGAGGGTCAAATTGTCTGGGGCATTTGAAGAGGTTCCAGGAGGCAGTGAGAACCAGCATTACTTTTCCCCGCTGGCACCTTTGCTGTGGCAGCAAAAGCTGGACGTTTGTCTTTTTTGCTCCGGAGGTTTCAAAGCGAAAACAGGTGCTTTTGAGGATGGAGTCCGCAGGAAAGCAGAGAGGGCCAAATTGTCTGGGGCATTTGAAAGGGTTCCAGGAGGCAGTGAGAACCAGCATTACTTTTCCCCGCTGGCACCTTTGCTGTGGCAGCAAAACCTCGACGTTTTTCTTTTTTGCTCCGGAGGTTGCCGAAAGCGAAAACAGGTGCTTTTGAGGATGGAGTCCGCAGGAAAGCAGAGAGGGCCAAATTGTCTGTGGCATTTGAAAGGTTTCCAGGAGACAGTGAGAACCAGCATTACTTTTCCCCGCTGGCACCTTTGCTGTGGCAGCAAAAGCTGGACGTTTGTCTTTTTTGCTCCGGAGGTTGCCGAAAGCGAAAACAGGTGCTTTTGAGGATGGAGTCCGCAGGAAAGCAGAGAGGGCCAAATTCTCTGGGGCATTTGAAAGGGTTCCAGGAGGCAGTGAGAACCAGCATTACTTTTCCCCGCTTGCACCTTTGCTGTGGCAGCAAAAGCTGGACGTTTGTCTTTTTTGCTCCGGAGGTTGCCGAAAGCGAAAACAGGTGCTTTTGAGGATGGAGTCCGCAGGAAAGCAGAGAGGGCCAAATTGTCTGGGGCATTTGAAAGGGTTCCAGGAGGCAGTGAGAACCAGCATTACTTTTCCCCGCTGGCACCTTTGCTGTGGCAGCAAAAGCTGGACGTTTGTCTTTTTTGCTCCGGAGGCTGCCGAAAGCGAAAACAGGTGCTTTTGAGGATGGAGTCCGCAGGAAAGCAGAGAGGGCCAAATTGTCTGGGGCATTTGAAAGGGTTCCAGGAGGCAGTGAGAACCAGCATTACTTTTCCCCGCTGGCACCTTTGCTGTGGCAGCAAAACCTAGACGTTTGTCTTTTTTGCTCCGGAGGTTGCCGAAAGCGAAAACAGGTGCTTTTGAGGATGGAGTCCGCAGGAAAGCAGAGAGGGCCAAATTGTCTGTGGCATTTGAAAGGGTTCCAGGAGGCAGTGAGAACCAGCATTACTTTTCCCCGCTGGCACCTTTGCTGTGGCAGCAAAAGCTGGACGTTTGTCTTTTTTGCTCCGGAGGCTGCCGAAAGCGAAAACAGGTGCTTTTGAGGATGGAGTCCGCAGGAAAGCAGAGAGGGCCAAATTGTCTGTGGCATTTGAAGAGGTTCCAGGAGGCAGTGAGAACCAGCATTACTCTTCCCCGCTGGCACCTTTGCTGTGGCAGCAAAACCTCGACATTTGTCTTTTTTGCTCCGGAGGCTGCCGAAAGCGAAAACAGGTGCTTTTGAGGATGGAGTCCGCAGGAAAGCAGAGAGGGCCAAATTGTCTGTGGCATTTGAAAGGGTTCCAGGAGGCAGTGAGAACCAGCATTACTTTTCCCCGCTGGCACCTTTGCTGTGGCAGCAAAAGCTGGACGTTTTTCTTTTTTGCTCCTGAAATATCCAAAAGCGAAAACAGGTGCTTTTGAGGATGGAGTCCGCAGGAAAGCAGAGAGTGCCAAATTGTCTGGGGCCTTTGAAAGGGTTCCAGGAGACAGTGAGAACCAGCATTACTTTTCCCCGCTGGCGCCTTTGCTGTGGCAGCAAAAGCTGGACGTTTGTCTTTTTTGCTCCGGAGGTTGCCGAAAGCGAAAACAGGTGCTTTTGAGGATGAAGTCCGCAGGAAAGCAGAGAGGGCCAAATTGTCTGGGGTATTTGAAAGGGTTCCAGGAGGCAGTGAGAACCAGCATTACTTTTCCCCGCTGGCACCTTTGCTGTGGCAGCAAAAGCTGGACGTTTGTCTTTTTTGCTCCGGAGGCTGCCGAAAGCGAAAACAGGTGCTTTTGAGGATGGAGTCCGCAGGAAAGCAGAGAGGGCCAAATTGTCTGGGGCATTTGAAGAGGTTGCATGAGGCAGTGAGAAGCAGCATTACTTTTCCCCGCTGGCACCTTTGCTGTGGCAGCAAAAGCTGGACGTTTGTCTTTTTTGCTCCGGAGGTTGCCGAAAGCGAAAACAGGTGCTTTTGAGGATGGAGTCCGCAGGAAAGCAGAGAGGGTCAAATTGTCTGGGGCATTTGAAGAGGTTCCAGGAGGCAGTGAGAACCAGCATTACTTTTCCCCGCTGGCACCTTTGCTGTGGCAGCAAAAGCTGGACGTTTGTCTTTTTTGCTCCGGAGGTTTCAAAGCGAAAACAGGTGCTTTTGAGGATGGAGTCCGCAGGAAAGCAGAGAGGGCCAAATTGTCTGGGGCATTTGAAAGGGTTCCAGGAGGCAGTGAGAACCAGCATTACTTTTCCCCGCTGGCACCTTTGCTGTGGCAGCAAAACCTCGACGTTTGTCTTTTTTGCTCCTGAGGTTGCCGAAAGCGAAAACAGGTGCTTTTGAGGATGGAGTCCGCAGGAAAGCAGAGAGGGCCAAATTGTCTGTGGCATTTGAAAGGGTTCCAGGAGACAGTGAGAACCAGCATTACTTTTCCCCGCTGGCACCTTTGCTGTGGCAGCAAAAGCTGGACGTTTGTCTTTTTTGCTCCGGACGTTGCCGAAAGCGAAAACAGGTGCTTTTGAGGATGGAGTCCGCAGGAAAGCAGAGAGTGCCAAATTGTCTGGGGCATTTGAAAGGGTTCCAGGAGGCAGTGAGAACCAGCATTACTTTTCCCCGCTTGCACCTTTGCTGTGGCAGCAAAAGCTGGACGTTTGTCTTTTTTGCTCCGGAGGTTGCCGAAAGCGAAAACAGGTGCTTTTGAGGATGGAGTCCGCAGGAAAGCAGAGAGGGCCAAATTGCCTGGGGCATTTGAAAGGGTTCCAGGAGGCAGTGAGAACCAGCATTACTTTTCCCCGCTGGCACCTTTGCTGTGGCAGCAAAACCTGGACGTTTGTCTTTTTTGCTCCGGAGGTTGCCGAAAGCGAAAACAGGTGCTTTTGAGGATGGAGTCCGCAGGAAAGCAGAGAGGGCCAAATTGTCTGTGGCATTTGAAAGGGTTCCAGGAGGCAGTGAGAACCAGCATTACTTTTCCCCGCTGGCACCTTTGCTGTGGCAGCAAAAGCTGGACGTTTGTCTTTTTTGCTCCGGAGGCTGCCGAAAGCGAAAACAGGTGCTTTTGAGGATGGAGTCCGCAGGAAAGCAGAGAGGGCCAAATTGTCTGTGGCATTTGAAGAGGTTCTAGGAGGCAGTGAGAACCAGCATTACTTTTCCCCGCTGGCACCTTTGCTGTGGCAGCAAAACCTCGACATTTGTCTTTTTTGCTCCGGAGGCTGCCGAAAGCGAAAACAGGTGCTTTTGAGGATGGAGTCCGCAGGAAAGCAGAGAGGGCCAAATTGTCTGTGGCATTTGGAAGGGTTCCAGGAGGCAGTGAGAACCAGCATTACTTTTCCCCGCTGGCGCCTTTGCTGGGCAGCAAAAGCTGGACGTTTTTCTTTTTTGCTCCTGAATTATCCAAAAGCGAAAACAGGTGCTTTTGAGGATGGAGTCCGCAGGAAAGCAGAGAGTGCCAAATTGTCTGGGGCCTTTGAAAGGGTTCCAGGAGACAGTGAGAACCAGCATTACTTTTCCCCGCTGGCGCCTTTGCTGTGGCAGCAAAAGCTGGACGTTTGTCTTTTTTGCTCCGGAGGATGCCGAAAGCGAAAACAGGTGCTTTTGAGGATGGAGTCCTCAGGAAAGCAGAGAGGGCCAAATTGTCTGTGGCATTTGAAGAGGTTCCAGGAGGCAATGAAGACTAGCATTACTTTTCCCCGCTGGCACCTTTGCTGTGGCAGCAAAAGCTGGACGTTTGTCTTTTTTGCTCCTGAAATATCCAAAACTGAAAACAGGTGCTTTTGAGGATGGAGTCCGCAGGAAAGCAGAGAGGGCCAAATTGTCTGGGGCATTTGAAAGGGTTCCAGGAGGCAGTGAGAACCAGCATTACTTTTCCCCGCTGGCACCTTTGCTGTGGCAGCAAAAGCTGGACGTTTGTCTTTTTTGCTCCGGAGGTTGCCGAAAGCGAAAACAGGTGCTTTTGAGGATGGAGTCCGCAGGAAAGCAGAGAGGGCCAAATTGTCTGGGGCATTTGAAAGGGTTCCAGGAGGCAATGAGGACCAGCATCACTTTTCCCCGCTGGCACCTTTGCTGTGGCAGCAAAAGCTGGACGTTTGTCTTTTTACCACCGGAGGGCGCCGAAAGTGAAAAAAGGCGCTTTTGAGGATAGACTCCGCAGGAAAGCAGAGAGGGCCAAATTGTCTGGGGCATTTGAAAGGGTTCCAGGAGGCAGTGAGAACCAGCATTACTTTTCCCCGCTGGCACCTTTGCTGTGGCAGCAAAAGCTGGACGTTTGTCTTTTTTGCTCCGGAGGCTGCCGAAAGCGAAAACAGGTGCTTTTGAGGATGGATTCCGCAGGAAAGCAGAGAGGGCCAAATTGTCTGTGGCATTTGAAGAGGTTCCAGGAGGCAGTGAGAAGCAGCATTACTTTTCCCCGCTGGCACCTTTGCTGTGGCAGCAAAAGCTGGACGTTTGTCTTTTTTGCTCCGGAGGTTGCCGAAAGCGAAAACAGGTGCTTTTGAGGATGGAGTCCGCAGGAAAGCAGAGAGGGTCAAATTGTCTGGGGCATTTGAAGAGGTTCCAGGAGGCAGTGAGAAGCAGCATTACTTTTCCCCGCTGGCACCTTTGCTGTGGCAGCAAAAGCTGGACGTTTGTCTTTTTTGCTCCGGAGGTTGCCGAAAGCGAAAACAGGTGCTTTTGAGGATGGAGTCCGCAGGAAAGCAGAGAGGGCCAAATTGTCTGTGGCATTTGAAGGGGTTCCAGGAGACAGTGAGAAGCAGCATTACTTTTCCCCGCTGGCACCTTTGCTGTGGCAGCAAAAGCTGGACGTTTGTCTTTTTTGCTCCTGAGGTTTCAAAGCGAAAACAGGTGCTTTTGAGGATGGAGTCCGCAGGAAAGCAGAGAGGGCCAAATTGTCTGGGGCATTTGAAAGGGTTCCAGGAGGCAGTGAGAACCAGCATTACTTTTCCCCACTGGCACCTTTGCTGTGGCAGCAAAAGCTGGACGTTTGTCTTTTTTGCTCCGGAGGCTGCCGAAAGCGAAAACAGGTGCTTTTGAGGATGGAGTCCGCAGGAAAGCAGAGAGGGCCAAATTGTCTGGGGCATTTGAAAGGGTTCCAGGAGGCAGTGAGAACCAGCATTACTTTTCCCCGCTGGCACCTTTGCTGTGGCAGCAAAAGCTGGACGTTTCTCTTTTTTGCTCCGGACGCTGCCGAAAGCGAAAACAGGTGCTTTTGAGGATGGAGTCCGCAGGAAAGCAGAGAGGGCCAAATTGTCTGTGGCATTTGAAGAGGTTCCAGGAGGCAGTGAGAACCAGCATTACTTTTCCCCGCTGGCACCTTTGCTGTGGCAGCAAAAGCTGGACGTTTGTCTTTTTTGCTCCAGAGGTTGCCGAAAGCGAAAACAGGTGCTTTTGAGGATGGAGTCCGCAGGAAAGCAGAGAGGGCCAAATTGTCTGTGGCATTTGAAAGGGTTCCAGGAGGCAGTGAGAACCAGCATTACTTTTCCCCGCTGGCACCTTTGCTGTGGCAGCAAAAGCTGGACGTTTGTCTTTTTTGCTCCGGAGGTTGCCGAAAGCGAAAAAAGGTGCTTTTGAGGATGGAGTCCGCAGGAAAGCAGAGAGGGCCAAATTGTCTGTGGCATTTGAAAGGGTTCCAGGAGGCAGTGAGAACCAGCATTACTTTTCCCCGCTGGCACCTTTGCTGTGGCAGCAAAACCTAGACGTTTGTCTTTTTTGCTCCGGAGGCTGCCGAAAGCGAAAACAGGTGCTTTTGAGGATGGAGTCCGCAGGAAAGCAGAGAGGGCCAAATTGTCTGGGGCATTTGAAAGGGTTCCAGGAGGCAGTGAGAACCAGCATTACTTTTCCCCGCTTGCACCTTTGCTGTGGCAGCAAAAGCTGGACGTTTGTCTTTTTTGCTCCGGAGGTTGCCGAAAGCGAAAACAGGTGCTTTTGAGGATGGAGTCCGCAGGAAAGCAGAGAGGGCCAAATTGCCTGGGGTATTTGAAAGGGTTCCAGGAGGCAGTGAGAACCAGCATTACTTTTCCCCGCTGGCACCTTTGCTGTGGCAGCAAAAGCTGGACGTTTCTCTTTTTTGCTCAGGAGGCTGCCGAAAGCGAAAACAGGTGCTTTTGAGGATGGAGTCCGCAGGAAAGCAGAGAGGGCCAAATTGTCTGGGGCATTTGAAGAGGTTCCAGGAGGCAGTGAGAACCAGCATTACTTTTCCCCGCTGGCACCTTTGCTGTGGCAGCAAAAGCTGGACGTTTGTCTTTTTTGCTCCGGAGGTTGCCGAAAGCGAAAACAGGTGCTTTTGAGGATGGAGTCCGCAGGAAAGCAGAGAGGGCCAAATTGTCTGGGGCATTTGAAAGGGTTCCAGGAGGCAGTGAGAACCAGCATTACTTTTCCCCGCTGGCACCTTTGCTGTGGCAGCAAAAGCTGGACGTTTGTCTTTTTTGCTCCGGAGGCTGCCGAAAGCGAAAACAGGTGCTTTTGAGGATGGAGTCCGCAGGAAAGCAGAGAGGGCCAAATTGTCTGGGGCATTTGAAAGGGTTCCAGGAGGCAGTGAGAACCAGCATTACTTTTCCCCGCTGGCACCTTTGCTGGGCAGCAAAAGCTGGACGTTTGTCTTTTTTGCTCCGGAGGCTGCCGAAAGCGAAAACAGGTGCTTTTGAGGATGGAGTCCGCAGGAAAGCAGAGAGGGCCAAATTGTCTGGGGCATTTGAAAGAGTTCCAGGAGGCAGTGAGAACCAGCATTACTTTTCCCTGCTGGCACCTTTGCTGTGGCAGCAAAAGCTGGACGTTTGTCTTTTTTGCTCCGGAGGTTGCCGAAAGCGAAAACAGGTGCTTTTGAGGATGGAGTCCGCATGAAAGCAGAGAGGGCCAAATTGTCTGGGGCATTTGAAAGGGTTCCAGGAGACAGTGAGAACCAGCATTACTTTTCCCCGCTGGCACCTTTGCTGTGGCAGCAAAAGCTGGACGTTTGTCTTTTTTGCTCCGGAGGTTGCCGAAAGCGAAAACAGGTGCTTTTGAGGATGGAGTCCGCAGGAAAGCAGAGAGGGCCAAATTGTCTGTGGCATTTTAAAGGGTTCCAGGAGACAGTGAGAACCAGCATTACTTTTCCCCGCTGGCACCTTTGCTGTGGCAGCAAAAGCTGGACGTTTGTCTTTTTTGCTCCGGAGGTTGCCGAAAGCAAAAACAGGTGCTTTTGAGGATGGAGTCCGCAGGAAAGCAGAGAGGGCCAAATTGTCTGGGGCATTTGAAAGGGTTCCAGGAGGCAGTGAGAACCAGCATTACTTTTCCCCGCTGGCACCTTTGCTGTGGCAGCAAAAGCTGGACGTTTCTCTTTTTTGCTCAGGAGGCTGCCGAAAGCGAAAACAGGTGCTTTTGAGGATGGAGTCCGCATGAAAGCAGAGAGGGCCAAATTGTCTGGGGCATTTGAAAGGGTTCCAGGAGGCAGTGAGAACCAGCATTACTTTTCCCCGCTGGCACCTTTGCTGTGGCATCAAAAGCTGGACGTTTGTCTTTTTTGCTCCGGAGGTTGCCGAAAGCGAAAACAGGTGCTTTTGAGGATGGAGTCCGCAGGAAAGCAGAGAGGGCCAAATTCTCTGGGGCATTTGAAAGGGTTCCAGGAGGCAGTGAGAACCAGCATTACTTTTCCCCGCTGGCACCTTTGCTGTGGCAGCAAAACCTAGACGTTTGTCTTTTTTGCTCCGGAGGTTGCCGAAAGCGAAAACAGGTGCTTTTGAGGATGGAGTCCGCAGGAAAGCAGAGAGGGCCAAATTGTCTGGGGCATTTGAAAGGGTTCCAGGAGGCAGTGAGAACCAGCATTACTTTTCCCCGCTTGCACCTTTGCTGGGCAGCAAAAGCTGGACGTTTGTCTTTTTTGCTCCGGAGGCTGCCGAAAGCGAAAACAGGTGCTTTTGAGGAAGGAGTCCGCAGGAAAGCAGAGAGGGCCAAATTGTCTGGGGCGTTTGAAAGGGTTCCAGGAGGCAGTGAGAACCAGCATTACTTTTCCCTGCTGGCACCTTTGCTGTGGCAGCAAAAGCTGGACGTTTGTCTTTTTTGCTCCGGAGGTTGCCGAAAGCGAAAACAGGTGCTTTTGAGGATGGAGTCCGCAGGAAAGCAGAGAGGGCCAAATTCTCTGGGGCATTTGAAAGGGTTCCAGGAGGCAGTGAGAACCAGCATTACTTTTCCCCGCTGGCACCTTTGCTGTGGCAGCAAAAGCTGGACGTTTGTCTTTTTTGCTCCGGAGGCTGCCGAAAGCGAAAACAGGTGCTTTTGAGGATGGAGTCCGCATGAAAGCAGAGAGGGCCAAATTGTCTGTGGCATTTGAAAGGGTTCCAGGAGGCAGTGAGAACCAGCATTACTTTTCCCCGCTGGCACCTTTGCTGTGGCATCAAAAGCTGGACGTTTGTCTTTTTTGCTCCGGAGGTTGCCGAAAGCGAAAACAGGTGCTTTTGAGGATGGAGTCCGCAGGAAAGCAGAGAGGGCCAAATTGTCTGGGGCATTTGAAAGGGTTCCAGGAGGCAGTGAGAACCAGCATTACTTTTCCCCGCTGGCACCTTTGCTGTGGCAGCAAAACCTCGACGTTTGTCTTTTTTGCTCCGGAGGTTGCCGAAAGCGAAAACAGGTGCTTTTGAGGATGGAGTCCGCAGGAAAGCAGAGAGGGCCAAATTCTCTGGGGCATTTGAAAGGGTTCCAGGAGACAGTGAGAACCAGCATTACTTTTCCCCGCTGGCACCTTTGCTGTGGCAGCAAAAGCTGGACGTTTGTCTTTTTTGCTCCGGAGGCTGCCGAAAGCGAAAACAGGTGCTTTTGAGGATGGAGTCCGCAGGAAAGCAGAGAGGGCCAAATTGTCTGGGGCATTTGAAAGGGTTCCAGGAGGCAGTGAGAACCAGCATTACTTTTCCCCGCTGGCACCTTTGCTGTGGCAGCAAAAGCTGGACGTTTCTCTTTTTTGCTCCGGACGCTGCCGAAAGCGAAAACAGGTGCTTTTGAGGATGGAGTCCTCAGGAAAGCAGAGAGGGCCAAATTGTCTGTGGCATTTGAAGAGGTTCCAGGAGGCAATGAAGACCAGCATTACTTTTCCCCGCTGGCACCTTTGCTGTGGCAGCAAAAGCTGGACGTTTGTCTTTTTTGCTCCGGAGGCTGCCGAAAGCGAAAACAGGTGCTTTTGAGGATGGAGTCCGCAGGAAAGCAGAGAGGGCCAAATTGTCTGTGGCATTTGAAGAGGTTCCAGGAGGCAGTGAGAACCAGCATTACTTTTCCCCGCTGGCACCTTTGCTGTGGCAGCAAAAGCTGGACGTTTGTCTTTTTTGCTCCAGAGGTTGCCGAAAGCGAAAACAGGTGCTTTTGAGGATGGAGTCCACAGGAAAGCAGAGAGGGCCAAATTGTCTGGGGCATTTGAAAGGGTTCCAGGAGGCAGTGAGAACCAGCATTACTTTTCCCCGCTGGCACCTTTGCTGTGGCAGCAAAAGCTGGACGTTTGTCTTTTTTGCTCCGGAGGTTGCCGAAAGCGAAAACAGGTGCTTTTGAGGATGGAGTCCGCAGGAAAGCAGAGAGGGCCAAATTGTCTGGGGCATTTGAAAGGGTTCCAGGAGGCAGTGAGAACCAGCATTACTTTTCCCCGCTGGCACCTTTGCTGTGGCAGCAAAAGCTGGACGTTTGTCTTTTTTGCTCCGGAGGCTGCCGAAAGCGAAAACAGGTGCTTTTGAGGATGGAGTCCGCAGGAAAGCAGAGAGGGCCAAATTCTCTGGGGCATTTGAAAGGGTTCCAGGAGACAGTGAGAACCAGCATTACTTTTCCCCGCTGGCACCTTTGCTGTGGCAGCAAAAGCTGGACGTTTGTCTTTTTTGCTCCGGAGGCTGCCGAAAGCGAAAACAGGTGCTTTTGAGGATGGAGTCCGCAGGAAAGCAGAGAGGGCCAAATTGTCTGGGGCATTTGAAAGGGTTCCAGGAGGCAGTGAGAACCAGCATTACTTTTCCCCGCTGGCACCTTTGCTGTGGCAGCAAAAGCTGGACGTTTCTCTTTTTTGCTCCGGACGCTGCCGAAAGCGAAAACAGGTGCTTTTGAGGATGGAGTCCTCAGGAAAGCAGAGAGGGCCAAATTGTCTGTGGCATTTGAAGAGGTTCCAGGAGGCAATGAAGACCAGCATTACTTTTCCCCGCTGGCACCTTTGCTGTGGCAGCAAAAGCTGGACGTTTGTCTTTTTTGCTCCGGAGGCTGCCGAAAGCGAAAACAGGTGCTTTTGAGGATGGAGTCCGCAGGAAAGCAGAGAGGGCCAAATTGTCTGTGGCATTTGAAGAGGTTCCAGGAGGCAGTGAGAACCAGCATTACTTTTCCCCGCTGGCACCTTTGCTGTGGCAGCAAAAGCTGGACGTTTGTCTTTTTTGCTCCAGAGGTTGCCGAAAGCGAAAACAGGTGCTTTTGAGGATGGAGTCCACAGGAAAGCAGAGAGGGCCAAATTGTCTGGGGCATTTGAAAGGGTTCCAGGAGGCAGTGAGAACCAGCATTACTTTTCCCCGCTGGCACCTTTGCTGTGGCAGCAAAAGCTGGACGTTTGTCTTTTTTGCTCCGGAGGTTGCCGAAAGCGAAAACAGGTGCTTTTGAGGATGGAGTCCGCAGGAAAGCAGAGAGGGCCAAATTGTCTGGGGCATTTGAAAGGGTTCCAGGAGGCAGTGAGAACCAGCATTACTTTTCCCCGCTGGCACCTTTGCTGTGGCAGCAAAAGCTGGACGTTTGTCTTTTTTGCTCCGGAGGCTGCCGAAAGCGAAAACAGGTGCTTTTGAGGATGGAGTCCGCAGGAAAGCAGAGAGGGCCAAATTGTCTGGGGGCATTTGAAAGGGTTCCAGGAGGCAGTGAGAACCAGCATTACTTTTCCCCGCTGGCACCTTTGCTGGCAGCAAAAGCTGGACGTTTGTCTTTTTTGCTCCGGAGGCTGCCGAAAGCGAAAACAGGTGCTTTTGAGGATGGAGTCCGCAGGAAAGCAGAGAGGGCCAAATTGCCTGGGGTATTTGAAAGGGTTCCAGGAGGCAGTGAGAACCAGCATTACTTTTCCCCGCTGGCACCTTTGCTGTGGCAGCAAAAGCTGGACGTTTGTCTTTTTTGCTCCTGAGGTTTCCAAAAGCGAAAACAGGTGCTTTTGAGGATGGAGTCCGCAGGAAAGCAGAGAGGGCCAAATTGTCTGTGGCATTTGAAAGGGTTCCAGGAGGCAGTGAGAACCAGCATTACTTTTCCCCGCTGGCACCTTTGCTGTGGCAGCAAAACCTAGACGTTTGTCTTTTTTGCTCCTGAGGTTTCCAAAAGCGAAAACAGGTGCTTTTGAGGATGGAGTCCGCAGGAAAACAGAGAGGGCCAAATTGTCTGTGGCATTTGAAGAGGTTCCAGGAGGCAGTGAGAACCAGCATTACTTTTCCCCGCTGGCACCTTTGCTGTGGCAGCAAAAGCTGGACGTTTGTCTTTTTTGCTCCAGAGGTTGCCGAAAGCGAAAACAGGTGCTTTTGAGGATGGAGTCCGCAGGAAAGCAGAGAGGGCCAAATTGTCTGGGGCATTTGAAAGGGTTCCAGGAGGCAGTGAGAACCAGCATTACTTTTCCCCGCTGGCACCTTTGCTGTGGCAGCAAAAGCTGGACGTTTGTCTTTTTTGCTAGGGAGGTTGCCGAAAGCGAAAAAAGGTGCTTTTGAGGATGGAGTCCGCAGGAAAGCAGAGAGGGCCAAATTGTCTGTGGCATTTGAAAGGGTTCCAGGAGGCAGTGAGAACCAGCATTACTTTTCCCCGCTGGCACCTTTGCTGTGGCAGCAAAACCTAGACGTTTGTCTTTTTTGCTCCTGAGGTTTCCAAAAGCGAAAACAGGTGCTTTTGAGGATGGAGTCCGCAGGAAAGCAGAGAGGGCCAAATTGTCTGGGGCATTTGAAAGGGTTCCAGGAGGCAGTGAGAACCAGCATTACTTTTCCCCGCTTGCACCTTTGCTGTGGCAGCAAAAGCTGGACGTTTGTCTTTTTTGCTCCGGAGGTTGCCGAAAGCGAAAACAGGTGCTTTTGAGGATGGAGTCCGCAGGAAAGCAGAGAGGGCCAAATTGCCTGGGGTATTTGAAAGGGTTCCAGGAGGCAGTGAGAACCAGCATTACTTTTCCCCGCTGGCACCTTTGCTGTGGCAGCAAAAGCTGGACGTTTGTCTTTTTTGCTCCTGAGGTTTCCAAAAGCGAAAACAGGTGCTTTTGAGGATGGAGTCCGCAGGAAAGCAGAGAGGGCCAAATTGTCTGAGGCATTTGAAAGGGTTCCAGGAGGCAGTGAGAACCAGCATTACTTTTCCCCGCTGGCACCTTTGCTGTGGCAGCAAAAGCTGGACGTTTGTCTTTTTTGCTCCGGAGGCTGCCGAAAGCGAAAACAGGTGCTTTTGAGGATGGAGTCCGCAGGAAAGCAGAGAGGGCCAAATTGTCTGTGGCATTTGAAGAGGTTCCAGGAGGCAGTGAGAAGCAGCATTACTTTTCCCCGCTGGCACCTTTGCTGTGGCAGCAAAAGCTGGACGTTTGTCTTTTTTGCTCCGGAGGTTGCCGAAAGCGAAAACAGGTGCTTTTGAGGATGGAGTCCGCAGGAAAGCAGAGAGGGTCAAATTGTCTGGGGCATTTGAAGAGGTTCCAGGAGGCAGTGAGAACCAGCATTACTTTTCCCCGCTGGCACCTTTGCTGTGGCAGCAAAAGCTGGACGTTTGTCTTTTTTGCTCCGGAGGTTGCCGAAAGCGAAAACAGGTGCTTTTGAGGATGGAGTCCGCAGGAAAGCAGAGAGGCCCAAATTGTCTGTGGCATTTGAAGAGGTTCCAGGAGACAGTGAGAAGCAGCATCACTTTTCCCCGCTAGCACCTTTGCTGTGGCAGCAAAAGCTGGACGTTTGTCTTTTTTGCTCCTGAGGTTTCAAAGCGAAAACAGGTGCTTTTGAGGATGGAGTCCGCAGGAAAGCAGAGAGGGCCAAATTGTCTGGGGCATTTGAAAGGGTTCCAGGAGGCAGTGAGAACCAGCATTACTTTTCCCCGCTGGCACCTTTGCTGTGGCAGCAAAAGCTGGACGTTTGTCTTTTTTGCTCAGGAGGCTGCCGAAAGCGAAAACAGGTGCTTTTGAGGATGGAGTCCGCAGGAAAGCAGAGAGGGCCAAATTGTCTGGGGCATTTGAAGAGGTTCCAGGAGGCAGTGAGAACCAGCATTACTTTTCCCCGCTGGCACCTTTGCTGTGGCAGCAAAAGCTGGACGTTTGTCTTTTTTGCTCCGGAGGTTGCCGAAAGCGAAAACAGGTGCTTTTGAGGATGGAGTCCGCAGGAAAGCAGAGAGGGCCAAATTGTCTGGGGCATTTGAAAGGGTTCCAGGAGGCAGTGAGAACCAGCATTACTTTTCCCCGCTGGCACCTTTGCTGTGGCAGCAAATGCTGGACGTTTGTCTTTTTTGCTCCGGAGGCTGCCGAAAGCGAAAACAGGTGCTTTTGAGGATGGAGTCCGCAGGAAAGCAGAGAGGGCCAAATTGTCTGGGGCATTTGAAAGGGTTCCAGGAGGCAGTGAGAACCAGCATTACTTTTCCCCGCTGGCACCTTTGCTGGGCAGCAAAAGCTGGACGTTTGTCTTTTTTGCTCCGGAGGTTGCCGAAAGCGAAAACAGGTGCTTTTGAGGATGGAGTCCGCAGGAAAGCAGAGAGGGCCAAATTGTCTGGGGCATTTGAAAGGGTTCCAGGAGACAGTGAGAACCAGCATTACTTTTCCCCGCTGGCACCTTTGCTGTGGCAGCAAAAGCTGGACGTTTGTCTTTTTTGCTCCGGAGGTTGCCGAAAGCGAAAACAGGTGCTTTTGAGGATGGAGTCCGCAGGAAAGCAGAGAGGGCCAAATTGTCTGTGGCATTTGAAAGGGTTCCAGGAGACAGTGAGAACCAGCATTACTTTTCCCCGCTGGCACCTTTGCTGTGGCAGCAAAAGCTGGACGTTTGTCTTTTTTGCGCCAGAGGTTGCCGAAAGCGAAAACAGGTGCTTTTGAGGATGGAGTCCGCAGGAAAGCAGAGAGGGCCAAATTGTCTGTGGCATTTGAAAGGGTTCCAGGAGGCAGTGAGAACCAGCATTACTTTTCCCCGCTGGCACCTTTGCTGTGGCAGCAAAAGCTGGACGTTTCTCTTTTTTGCTCCGGAGGCTGCCGAAAGCGAAAACAGGTGCTTTTGAGGATGGAGTCCGCATGAAAGCAGAGAGGGCCAAATTGTCTGGGGCATTTGAAAGGGTTCCAGGAGGCAGTGAGAACCAGCATTACTTTTCCCCGCTGGCACCTTTGCTGTGGCATCAAAAGCTGGACGTTTGTCTTTTTTGCTCCGGAGGTTGCCGAAAGCGAAAACAGGTGCTTTTGAGGATGGAGTCCGCAGGAAAGCAGAGAGGGCCAAATTGTCTGGGGCATTTGAAAGGGTTCCAGGAGGCAGTGAGAACCAGCATTACTTTTCCCCGCTGGCACCTTTGCTGTGGCAGCAAAACCTAGACGTTTGTCTTTTTTGCTCCGGAGGTTGCCAAAAGCGAAAACAGGTGCTTTTGAGGATGGAGTCCGCAGGAAAGCAGAGAGGGCCAAATTGTCTGGGGCATTTGAAAGGGTTCCAGGAGGCAGTGAGAACCAGCATTACTTTTCCCCGCTTGCACCTTTGCTGGGCAGCAAAAGCTGGCCGTTTGTCTTTTTTGCTCCGGAGGCTGCCGAAAGCGAAAACAGGTGCTTTTGAGGATGGAGTCCGCAGGAAAGCAGAGAGGGCAAAATTGTCTGGGGCGTTTGAAAGGGTTCCAGGAGGCAGTGAGAACCAGCATTACTTTTCCCTGCTGGCACCTTTGCTGTGGCAGCAAAAGCTGGACGTTTGTCTTTTTTGCTCCGGAGGTTGCCGAAAGCGAAAACAGGTGCTTTTGAGGATGGAGTCCGCAGGAAAGCAGAGAGGGCCAAATTCTCTGGGGCATTTGAAAGGGTTCCAGGAGGCAGTGAGAACCAGCATTACTTTTCCCCGCTGGCACCTTTGCTGTGGCAGCAAAAGCTGGACGTTTGTCTTTTTTGCTCCGGAGGCTGCCGAAAGCGAAAACAGGTGCTTTTGAGGATGGAGTCCGCATGAAAGCAGAGAGGGCCAAATTGTCTGGGGCATTTGAAAGGGTTCCAGGAGGCAGTGAGAACCAGCATTACTTTTCCCCGCTGGCACCTTTGCTGTGGCAGCAAAAGCTGGACGTTTGTCTTTTTTGCTCCGGAGGTTGCCGAAAGCGAAAACAGGTGCTTTTGAGGATGGAGTCCGCAGGAAAGCAGAGAGGGCCAAATTGTCTGGGGCATTTGAAAGGGTTCCAGGAGGCAGTGAGAACCAGCATTACTTTTCCCCGCTGGCACCTTTGCTGTGGCAGCAAAACCTCGACGTTTGTCTTTTTTGCTCCGGAGGTTGCCGAAAGCGAAAACAGGTGCTTTTGAGGATGGAGTCCGCAGGAAAGCAGAGAGGGCCAAATTCTCTGGGGCATTTGAAAGGGTTCCAGGAGACAGTGAGAACCAGCATTACTTTTCCCCGCTGGCACCTTTGCTGTGGCAGCAAAAGCTGGACGTTTGTCTTTTTTGCTCCGGAGGCTGCCGAAAGCGAAAACAGGTGCTTTTGAGGATGGAGTCCGCAGGAAAGCAGAGAGGGCCAAATTGTCTGGGGCATTTGAAAGGGTTCCAGGAGGCAGTGAGAACCAGCATTACTTTTCCCCGCTGGCACCTTTGCTGTGGCAGCAAAAGCTGGACGTTTGTCTTTTTTGCTCCGGACGCTGCCGAAAGCGAAAACAGGTGCTTTTGAGGATGGAGTCCGCAGGAAAGCAGAGAGGGCCAAATTGTCTGTGGCATTTGAAGAGGTTCCAGGAGGCAATGAAGACCAGCATTACTTTTCCCCGCTGGCACCTTTGCTGTGGCAGCAAAAGCTGGACGTTTGTCTTTTTTGCTCCGGAGGCTGCCGAAAGCGAAAACAGGTGCTTTTGAGGATGGAGTCCGCAGGAAAGCAGAGAGGGCCAAATTGTCTGTGGCATTTGAAGAGGTTCCAGGAGGCAGTGAGAACCAGCATTACTTTTCCCCGCTGGCACCTTTGCTGTGGCAGCAAAAGCTGGACGTTTGTCTTTTTTGCTCCAGAGGTTGCCGAAAGCGAAAACAGGTGCTTTTGAGGATGGAGTCCGCAGGAAAGCAGAGAGGGCCAAATTGTCTGGGGCATTTGAAAGGGTTCCAGGAGGCAGTGAGAACCAGCATTACTTTTCCCCGCTGGCACCTTTGCTGTGGCAGCAAAAGCTGGACGTTTGTCTTTTTTGCTCCGGAGGTTGCCGAAAGCGAAAACAGGTGCTTTTGAGGATGGAGTCCGCAGGAAAGCAGAGAGGGCCAAATTGTCTGGGGCATTTGAAAGGGTTCCAGGAGGCAGTGAGAACCAGCATTACTTTTCCCCGCTGGCACCTTTGCTGTGGCAGCAAAAGCTGGACGTTTGTCTTTTTTGCTCCGGAGGTTGCCGAAAGCGAAAACAGGTGCTTTTGAGGATGGAGTCCGCAGGAAAGCAGAGAGGGCCAAATTGCCTGGGGTATTTGAAAGGGTTCCAGGAGGCAGTGAGAACCAGCATTACTTTTCCCCGCTGGCACCTTTGCTGTGGCAGCAAAACCTGGACGTTTGTCTTTTTTGCTCCGGAGGCTGCCGAAAGCGAAAACAGGTGCTTTTGAGGATGGAGTCCGCAGGAAAGCAGAGAGGGCCAAATTGTCTGGGGCATTTGAAAGGGTTCCAGGAGGCAGTGAGAACCAGCATTACTTTTCCCCGCTGGCACCTTTGCTGTGGCAGCAAAAGCTGGACGTTTGTCTTTTTTGCTCCGGAGGCTGCCGAAAGCGAAAACAGGTGCTTTTGAGGATGGAGTCCGCAGGAAAGCAGAGAGGGCCAAATTGTCTGGGGCATTTGAAGAGGTTCCAGGAGGCAGTGAGAACCAGCATTACTTTTCCCCGCTGGCACCTTTGCTGTGGCAGCAAAAGCTGGACGTTTGTCTTTTTTGCTCCGGAGGTTGCCGAAAGCGAAAACAGGTGCTTTTGAGGATGGAGTCCGCAGGAAAGCAGAGAGGGCCAAATTGTCTGGGGCATTTGAAGAGGTTCCAGGAGGCAGTGAGAACCAGCATTACTTTTCCCCGCTGGCACCTTTGCTGTGGCAGCAAAACCTGGACGTTTGATTTTTTTGCTCTGGAGGTTGCCGAAAGCGAAAACAGGTGCTTTTGAGGATGGAGTCCGCAGGAAAGCAGAGAGGGCCAAATTGTCTGGGGCATTTGAAAGGGTTCAAGGAGGCAGTGAGAACCAGCATTACTTTTCCCCGCTGGCACCTTTGCTGTGGCAGCAAAAGCTGGACGTTTGTCTTCTTTGCTCCGGAGGCTGCTGAAATCGAAAACAGGTGCTTTTGAGGATGGAGTCCGCAGGAAAGCAGAGAGGGCCAAATTGTCTGTGGCATTTGAAGAGGTTCCAGGAGGCAGTGAGAACCAGCATTACTTTTCCCCGCTGGCACCTTTGCTGTGGCAGCAAAAGCTGGACGTTTGTCTTTTTTGCTCCAGAGGTTGCCGAAAGCGAAAAAAGGTGCTTTTGAGGATGGAGTCCGCAGGAAAGCAGAGAGGGCCAAATTGTCTGGGGCATTTGAAGGGGTTCCAGGAGGCAGTGAGGACCAGCATCACTTTTCCCCGCTGCCACATTTGCTGTGGCAGCAAAAGTTGGACGTTTGTCTTTTTTGCTCCAGACAGCGGCGAAAGTGAAAAAAAGTTGCTTTTGAGGCTAGAGTCCGCAGGAAATCAGAGAGGGCCAAATTGTCTGGGGCATTTGAAGAGGTTCCAGGAGGCAATGAGGACCAGCATTGCTTTTCCCCGCTGGCACCTTTGCTGTGGCAGCAAAAGCTGGACGTTTGTCTTTTTTGCTCCGGAGGCTGCCGAAAGCGAAAACAGGTGCTTTTGAGGATGGAGTCCGCAGGAAAGCAGAGAGGGCCAAATTGTCTGTGGCATTTGAAAGGGTTCCAGGAGGCAGTGAGAACCAGCATTACTTTTCCCCGCTGGCACCTTTGCTGTGGCAGCAAAACCTGGACGTTTGATTTTTTTGCTCCGGAGGTTGCCGAAAGCGAAAACAGGTGCTTTTGAGGATGGAGTCCGCAGGAAAGCAGAGAGGGCCAAATTGTCTGGGGCATTTGAAAGAGTTCCAGGAGGCAATGAGGACCAGCATTACTTTTCCCCGCTGGCACCTTTGCTGTGGAAGCAAAAGCTGGACGTTTGTCTTTTTTGCTCCGGAGGTTGCCGAAAGCGAAAAAAGGTGCTTTTGAGGATGGAGTCCGCAGGAAAGCAGAGAGGGCCAAATTGTCTGTGGCATTTGAAAGGGTTTTAGGAGGCAGTGAGAACCAGCATTACTTTTCCCCGCTGGCACCTTTGCTGTGGCAGCAAAAGCTGGACGTTTGTCTTTTTTGCTCCGGAGGCTGCCGAAAGCGAAAACAGGTGCTTTTGAGGATGGAGTCCGCAGGAAAGCAGAGAGGGCCAAATTGTCTGTGGCATTTGAAGAGGTTCCATGAGGCAATGAGAACCAGCATCAATTTTCCCCGCTGGCACCTTTGCTGTGGCAGCAAAACGTGGACGTTTGTCTTTTTTGCTCCGGAGGCTGCCGAAAGCGAAAACAGGTGCTTTTGAGGATGGAGTCCGCAGGAAAGCAGAGTGGGCCAAATTGTCTGTGGCATTTGAAGAGGTTCCATGAGGCAATGAGAACCAGCATTACTTTTCCCCGCTGGCACCTTTGCTGTGGCAGCAAAACCTGGACGTTTGTCTTTTTTGCTCCGGAGGTTGCCGAAAGCGAAAAAAGGTGCTTTTGAGGATGGAGTCCGCAGGAAAGCAGAGAGGGCCAAATTGTCTGTGGCATTTGAAAGGGTTCCAGGAGGCAGTGAGAACCAGCATTACTTTTCCCCGCTGGCACCTTTGCTGTGGCAGCAAAAGCTGGACGTTTGTCTTTTTTGCTCCGGAGGTTGCCAAAAGCGAAAACAGGTGCTTTTGAGGATGGAGTCCGCAGGAAAGCAGAGAGGGCCAAATTGTCTGTGGCATTTGAAGAGGTTCCAGGAGGCAGTGAGAACCAGCATTACTTTTCCCCGCTGGCACCTTTGCTGTGGCAGCAAAAGCTGGACGTTTGTCTTTTTTGCTCCGGAGGTTGCCGAAAGCGAAAACAGGTGCTTTTGAGGATGGAGTCCGCAGGAAAGCAGAGAGGGCCAAATTGTCTGGGGTATTTGAAAGGGTTCCAGGAGGCAGTGAGAACCAGCATTACTTTTCCCCGCTGGCACCTTTGCTGTGGCAGCAAAAGCTGGACGTTTGTCTTTTTTGCTCCTGAGGTTTCCAAAAGCGAAAACAGGTGCTTTTGAGGATGGAGTCCGCAGGAAAGCAGAGAGGGCCAAATTGTCCGTGACATTTGAAAGAGTTCCAGGAGGCAGTGAGAACCAGCATTACTTTTCCCCGCTGGCACCTTTGCTGTGGCAGCAAAACCTGGACGTTTTTTTTTTTGCTCCGGAGGCTGCCGAAAGCGAAAAAAGGTGCTTTTGAGGATGGAGTCCGCAGGAAAGTAGAGAGGGCCAAATTGTCTGTGGCATTTGAAGAGGTTCCAGGAGGCAGTGATAACCAGCATTACTTTTCCCCGCTGGCACCTTTGCTGTGGCAGCAAAACCTGGACGTTTGTCTTTTTACCACCGGAGGGCGCCGAAAGTGGAAAAAGGCACTTTTGAGGATAGAGTCCGCAGGAAAGCAGAGAGGGCCAAATTGTCTGGGGCATTTGAAAGGGTTCCAGGAGGCAGTGAGAACCAGCATTACTTTTCCCCGCTGGCACCTTTGCTGTGGCAGCAAAAGCTGGACGTTTGTCTTTTTTGCTCCGGAGGCTGCCGAAAGCGAAAAAAGGTGCTTTTGAGGATGGAGTCCGCAGGAAAGCAGAGAGGGCCAAATTGTCTGGGGCATTTGAAGAGGTTCCAGGAGGCAGTGAGAACCAGCATTACTTTTCCACGCTGGCACCTTTGCTGTGGCAGCAAAAGCTGGACGTTTGTCTTTTTTGCTCCGGAGGTTGCCGAAAGCGAAAACAGGTGCTTTTGAGGATGGAGTCCGCAGGAAAGCAGAGAGGGCCAAATTGTCTGGGGCATTTGAAGAGGTTCCAGGAGGCAGTGAGAACCAGCATTACTTTTCCCCGCTGGCACCTTTGCTGTGGCAGCAAAAGCTGGACGTTTGTCTTTTTTGCTCCGGAGGTTGCCAAAAGCGAAAACAGGTGCTTTTGAGGATGGAGTCCGCAGGAAAGCAGAGAGGGCCAAATTGTCTGGGGCATTTGAAGAGGTTCCAGGAGGCAGTGAGAACCAGCATTACTTTTCCCCGCTGGCACCTTTGCTGTGGCAGCAAAAGCTGGACGTTTGTCTTTTTTGCTCCGGAGGCTGCCGAAAGCGAAAACAGGTGCTTTTGAGGATGGAGTCCGCAGGAAAGCAGAGAGGGCCAAATTGTCTGTGGCATTTGAAAGGGTTCCAGGAGGCAGTGAGAACCAGCATTACTTTTCCCCGCTGGCACCTTTGCTGTGGCAGCAAAACCTGGACGTTTGATTTTTTTGCTCCGGAGGTTGCCGAAAGCGAAAACAGGTGCTTTTGAGGATGGAGTCCGCAGGAAAGCAGAGAGGGCCAAATTGTCTGGGGCATTTGAAAGAGTTCCAGGAGGCAATGAGGACCAGCATTACTTTTCCCCGCTGGCACCTTTGCTGTGGAAGCAAAAGCTGGACGTTTGTCTTTTTTGCTCCGGAGGTTGCCGAAAGCGAAAAAAGGTGCTTTTGAGGATGGAGTCCGCAGGAAAGCAGAGAGGGCCAAATTGTCTGTGGCATTTGAAAGGGTTTTAGGAGGCAGTGAGAACCAGCATTACTTTTCCCCGCTGGCACCTTTGCTGTGGCAGCAAAAGCTGGACGTTTGTCTTTTTTGCTCCGGAGGCTGCCGAAAGCGAAAACAGGTGCTTTTGAGGATGGAGTCCGCAGGAAAGCAGAGAGGGCCAAATTGTCTGTGGCATTTGAAGAGGTTCCATGAGGCAATGAGAACCAGCATCAATTTTCCCCGCTGGCACCTTTGCTGTGGCAGCAAAACGTGGACGTTTGTCTTTTTTGCTCCGGAGGCTGCCGAAAGCGAAAACAGGTGCTTTTGAGGATGGAGTCCGCAGGAAAGCAGAGTGGGCCAAATTGTCTGTGGCATTTGAAGAGGTTCCATGAGGCAATGAGAACCAGCATTACTTTTCCCCGCTGGCACCTTTGCTGTGGCAGCAAAACCTGGACGTTTGTCTTTTTTGCTCCGGAGGTTGCCGAAAGCGAAAAAAGGTGCTTTTGAGGATGGAGTCCGCAGGAAAGCAGAGAGGGCCAAATTGTCTGTGGCATTTGAAAGGGTTCCAGGAGGCAGTGAGAACCAGCATTACTTTTCCCCGCTGGCACCTTTGCTGTGGCAGCAAAAGCTGGACGTTTGTCTTTTTTGCTCCAGAGGTTGCCGAAAGTGAAAACAGGTGCTTTTGAGGATGGAGTCCGCAGGAAAGCAGAGAGGGCCAAATTGTCTGGGGCATTTGAAAGGGTTCCAGGAGGCAGTGAGAACCAGCATTACTTTTCCCCGCTGGCACCTTTGCTGTGGCAGCAAAAGCTGGACGTTTGTCTTTTTTGCTCCGGAGGTTGCCAAAAGCGAAAACAGGTGCTTTTGAGGATGGAGTCCGCAGGAAAGCAGAGAGGGCCAAATTGTCTGTGGCATTTGAAGAGGTTCCAGGAGGCAGTGAGAACCAGCATTACTTTTCCCCGCTGGCACCTTTGCTGTGGCAGCAAAAGCTGGACGTTTGTCTTTTTTGCTCCGGAGGTTGCCGAAAGCGAAAACAGGTGCTTTTGAGGATGGAGTCCGCAGGAAAGCAGAGAGGGCCAAATTGTCTGGGGTATTTGAAAGGGTTCCAGGAGGCAGTGAGAACCAGCATTACTTTTCCCCGCTGGCACCTTTGCTGTGGCAGCAAAAGCTGGACGTTTGTCTTTTTTGCTCCTGAGGTTTCCAAAAGCGAAAACAGGTGCTTTTGAGGATGGAGTCCGCAGGAAAGCAGAGAGGGCCAAATTGTCTGTGACATTTGAAAGAGTTCCAGGAGGCAGTGAGAACCAGCATTACTTTTCCCCGCTGGCACCTTTGCTGTGGCAGCAAAACCTGGACGTTTTTTTTTTTGCTCCGGAGGCTGCCGAAAGCGAAAAAAGGTGCTTTTGAGGATGGAGTCCGCAGGAAAGTAGAGAGGGCCAAATTGTCTGTGGCATTTGAAGAGGTTCCAGGAGGCAGTGATAACCAGCATTACTTTTCCCCGCTGGCACCTTTGCTGTGGCAGCAAAACCTGGACGTTTGTCTTTTTACCACCGGAGGGCGCCGAAAGTGGAAAAAGGCACTTTTGAGGATAGAGTCCGCAGGAAAGCAGAGAGGGCCAAATTGTCTGGGGCATTTGAAAGGGTTCCAGGAGGCAGTGAGAACCAGCATTACTTTTCCCCGCTGGCACCTTTGCTGTGGCAGCAAAAGCTGGACGTTTGTCTTTTTTGCTCCGGAGGCTGCCGAAAGCGAAAAAAGGTGCTTTTGAGGATGGAGTCCGCAGGAAAGCAGAGAGGGCCAAATTGTCTGGGGCATTTGAAGAGGTTCCAGGAGGCAGTGAGAACCAGCATTACTTTTCCACGCTGGCACCTTTGCTGTGGCAGCAAAAGCTGGACGTTTGTCTTTTTTGCTCCGGAGGTTGCCGAAAGCGAAAACAGGTGCTTTTGAGGATGGAGTCCGCAGGAAAGCAGAGAGGGCCAAATTGTCTGGGGCATTTGAAGAGGTTCCAGGAGGCAGTGAGAACCAGCATTACTTTTCCCCGCTGGCACCTTTGCTGTGGCAGCAAAAGCTGGACGTTTGTCTTTTTTGCTCCGGAGGTTGCCGAAAGCGAAAACAGGTGCTTTTGAGGATGGAGTCCGCAGGAAAGCAGAGAGGGCCAAATTGTCTGGGGTATTTGAAAGGGTTCCAGGAGGCAGTGAGAACCAGCATTACTTTTCCACGCTGGCACCTTTGCTGTGGCAGCAAAAGCTGGACGTTTGTCTTTTTTGGTCCGGAGGTTTCCAAAAGCGAAAACAGGTGCTTTTGAGGATGGAGTCCGCAGGAAAGCAGAGAGGGCCAAATTGTCTGGGGCATTTGAAAGAGTTCCAGGAGGCAGTGAGAACCAGCATCACTTTTCCCCGCTGGCACCTTTGCTGTGGCAGCAAAACGTGGACGTGTGTCTTTTTTGCTCCGGAGGCTGCCGAAAGCGAAAACAGGTGCTTTTGAGGATGGAGTCCGCAGGAAAGCAGAGAGGGCCAAATTGTCTGTGGCATTTGAAGAGGTTCCAGGAGGCAGTGAGAACCAGCATTACTTTTCCCCGCTGGCACCTTTGCTGTGGCAGCAAAAGCTGGACGTTTGTCTTTTTTGCTCCGGAGGTTGCCAAAAGCGAAAACAGGTGCTTTTGAGGATGGAGTCCGCAGGAAAGCAGAGAGGGCCAAATTGTCTGTGGCATTTGAAGAGGTTCCAGGAGGCAGTGAGAACCAGCATTACTTTTCCCCGCTGGCACCTTTGCTGTGGCAGCAAAAGCTGGACGTTTGTCTTTTTTGCTCCGGAGGTTGCCGAAAGCGAAAACAGGTGCTTTTGAGGATGGAGTCCGCAGGAAAGCAGAGAGGGCCAAATTGTCTGGGGTATTTGAAAGGGTTCCAGGAGGCAGTGAGAACCAGCATTACTTTTCCCCGCTGGCACCTTTGCTGTGGCAGCAAAAGCTGGACGTTTGTCTTTTTTGCTCCTGAGGTTTCCAAAAGCGAAAACAGGTGCTTTTGAGGATGGAGTCCGCAGGAAAGCAGAGAGGGCCAAATTGTCTGTGACATTTGAAAGAGTTCCAGGAGGCAGTGAGAACCAGCATTACTTTTCCCCGCTGGCACCTTTGCTGTGGCAGCAAAACCTGGACGTTTTTTTTTTTTGCTCCGGAGGCTGCCGAAAGCGAAAACAGGTGCTTTTGAGGATGGAGTCCGCAGGAAAGTAGAGAGGGCCAAATTGTCTGTGGCATTTGAAGAGGTTCCAGGAGGCAGTGAGAACCAGCATTACTTTTCCACGCTGGCACCTTTGCTGTGGCAGCAAAAGCTGGACGTTTGTCTTTTTTGCTCCGGAGGTTGCCAAAAGCGAAAACAGGTGCTTTTGAGGATGGAGTCCGCAGGAAAGCAGAGAGGGCCAAATTGCCTGGGGTATTTGAAAGGGTTCCAGGAGGCAGTGAGAACCAGCATTACTTTTCCAAGCTGGCACCTTTGCTGTGGCAGCAAAAGCTGGACGTTTGTCTTTTTTGGTCCGGAGGTTTCCAAAAGCGAAAACAGGTGCTTTTGAGGATGGAGTCCGCAGGAAAGCAGAGAGGGCCAAATTGTCTGGGGCATTTGAAAGAGTTCCAGGAGGCAGTGAGAACCAGCATCACTTTTCCCCGCTGGCACCTTTGCTGTGGCAGCAAAACGTGGACGTGTGTCTTTTTTGCTCCGGAGGCTGCCGAAAGCGAAAACAGGTGCTTTTGAGGATGGAGTCCGCAGGAAAGCAGAGAGGGCCAAATTGTCTGGGGCATTTGAAGAGGTTCCAGGAGGCAGTGAGAACCAGCATTACTTTTCCCCGCTGGCACCTTTGCTGTGGCAGCAAAACCTGGACGTTTGTCTTTTTTGCTCCGGAGGTTGCCGAAAGCGAAAACAGGTGCTTTTGAGGATGGAGTCCGCAGGAAAGCAGAGAGGGCCAAATTGTCTGTGGCATTTGAAGAGGTTCCATGAGGCAATGAGAACCAGCATCAATTTTCGCCGCTGGCACCTTTGCTGTGGCAGCAAAACGTGGACGTTTGTCTTTTTTGCTCCGGAGGCTGCCGAAAGCGAAAAAAGGTGCTTTTGAGGATGGAGTCCGCAGGAAAGCAGAGAGGGCCAAATTGTCTGGGGCATTTGAAAGGGTTCCAGGAGGCAGTGAGAACCAGCATTACTTTTCCCCGCTGGCACCTTTGCTGTGGCAGCAAATGCTGGACGTTTGTCTTTTTTGCTCCGGAGGCTGCCAAAAGCGAAAACAGGTGCTTTTGAGGATGGAGTCCGCAGGAAAGCAGAGAGGGCCAAATTGTCTGGGGCATTTGAAAGGGTTCCAGGAGGCAGTGAGAACCAGCATTACTTTTCCCCGCTGGCACCTTTGCTGGGCAGCAAAACCTGGACGTTTGTCTTTTTTGCTCCGGAGGTTGCCGAAAGCGAAAACAGGTGCTTTTGAGGATGGAGTCCGCAGGAAAGCAGAGAGGGCCAAATTGTCTGGGGCATTTGAAAGGGTTCCAGGAGACAGTGAGAACCAGCATTACTTTTCCCCGCTGGCACCTTTGCTGTGGCAGCAAAAGCTGGACGTTTGTCTTTTTTGCTCCGGAGGTTGCCGAAAGCGAAAACAGGTGCTTTTGAGGATGGAGTCCGCAGGAAAGCAGAGAGGGCCAAATTGTCTGTGGCATTTGAAAGGGTTCCAGGAGACAGTGAGAACCAGCATTACTTTTCCCCGCTGGCACCTTTGCTGTGGCAGCAAAAGCTGGACGTTTGTCTTTTTTGCGCCAGAGGTTGCCGAAAGCGAAAACAGGTGCTTTTGAGGATGGAGTCCGCAGGAAAGCAGAGAGGGCCAAATTGTCTGTGGCATTTGAAAGGGTTCCAGGAGGCAGTGAGAACCAGCATTACTTTTCCCCGCTGGCACCTTTGCTGTGGCAGCAAAAGCTGGACGTTTCTCTTTTTTGCTCCGGAGGCTGCCGAAAGCGAAAACAGGTGCTTTTGAGGATGGAGTCCGCATGAAAGCAGAGAGGGCCAAATTGTCTGTGGCATTTGAAGGGGTTCCAGGAGGCAGTGAGAACCAGCATTACTTTTCCCCGCTGGCACCTTTGCTGTGGCATCAAAAGCTGGACGTTTGTCTTTTTTGCTCCGGAGGTTGCCGAAAGCGAAAACAGGTGCTTTTGAGGATGGAGTCCGCAGGAAAGCAGAGAGGGCCAAATTGTCTGGGGCATTTGAAAGGGTTCCAGGAGGCAGTGAGAACCAGCATTACTTTTCCCCGCTGGCACCTTTGCTGTGGCAGCAAAACCTAGACGTTTGTCTTTTTTGCTCCGGAGGTTGCCAAAAGCGAAAACAGGTGCTTTTGAGGATGGAGTCCGCAGGAAAGCAGAGAGGGCCAAATTGTCTGGGGCATTTGAAAGGGTTCCAGGAGGCAGTGAGAACCAGCATTACTTTTCCCCGCTTGCACCTTTGCTGGGCAGCAAAAGCTGGCCGTTTGTCTTTTTTGCTCCGGAGGCTGCCGAAAGCGAAAACAGGTGCTTTTGAGGATGGAGTCCGCAGGAAAGCAGAGAGGGCAAAATTGTCTGGGGCGTTTGAAAGGGTTCCAGGAGGCAGTGAGAACCAGCATTACTTTTCCCTGCTGGCACCTTTGCTGTGGCAGCAAAAGCTGGACGTTTGTCTTTTTTGCTCCGGAGGTTGCCGAAAGCGAAAACAGGTGCTTTTGAGGATGGAGTCCGCAGGAAAGCAGAGAGGGCCAAATTCTCTGGGGCATTTGAAAGGGTTCCAGGAGGCAGTGAGAACCAGCATTACTTTTCCCCGCTGGCACCTTTGCTGTGGCAGCAAAAGCTGGACGTTTGTCTTTTTTGCTCCGGAGGTTGCCGAAAGCGAAAACAGGTGCTTTTGAGGATGGAGTCCGCAGGAAAGCAGAGAGGGCCAAATTGTCTGGGGCATTTGAAAGGGTTCCAGGAGGCAGTGAGAACCAGCATTACTTTTCCCCGCTGGCACCTTTGCTGTGGCAGCAAAACCTCGACGTTTGTCTTTTTTGCTCCGGAGGTTGCCGAAAGCGAAAACAGGTGCTTTTGAGGATGGAGTCCGCAGGAAAGCAGAGAGGGCCAAATTCTCTGGGGCATTTGAAAGGGTTCCAGGAGACAGTGAGAACCAGCATTACTTTTCCCCGCTGGCACCTTTGCTGTGGCAGCAAAAGCTGGACGTTTGTCTTTTTTGCTCCGGAGGCTGCCGAAAGCGAAAACAGGTGCTTTTGAGGATGGAGTCCGCAGGAAAGCAGAGAGGGCCAAATTGTCTGGGGCATTTGAAAGGGTTCCAGGAGGCAGTGAGAACCAGCATTACTTTTCCCCGCTGGCACCTTTGCTGTGGCAGCAAAAGCTGGACGTTTGTCTTTTTTGCTCCGGACGCTGCCGAAAGCGAAAACAGGTGCTTTTGAGGATGGAGTCCGCAGGAAAGCAGAGAGGGCCAAATTGTCTGTGGCATTTGAAGAGGTTCCAGGAGGCAATGAAGACCAGCATTACTTTTCCCCGCTGGCACCTTTGCTGTGGCAGCAAAAGCTGGACGTTTGTCTTTTTTGCTCCGGAGGCTGCCGAAAGCGAAAACAGGTGCTTTTGAGGATGGAGTCCGCAGGAAAGCAGAGAGGGCCAAATTGTCTGTGGCATTTGAAGAGGTTCCAGGAGGCAGTGAGAACCAGCATTACTTTTCCCCGCTGGCACCTTTGCTGTGGCAGCAAAAGCTGGACGTTTGTCTTTTTTGCTCCGGAGGTTGCCGAAAGCGAAAACAGGTGCTTTTGAGGATGGAGTCCGCAGGAAAGCAGAGAGGGCCAAATTGTCTGGGGCATTTGAAAGGGTTCCAGGAGGCAGTGAGAACCAGCATTACTTTTCCCCGCTGGCACCTTTGCTGTGGCAGCAAAAGCTGGACGTTTGTCTTTTTTGCTCCGGAGGTTGCCGAAAGCGAAAACAGGTGCTTTTGAGGATGGAGTCCGCAGGAAAGCAGAGAGGGCCAAATTGCCTGGGGTATTTGAAAGGGTTCCAGGAGGCAGTGAGAACCAGCATTACTTTTCCCCGCTGGCACCTTTGCTGTGGCAGCAAAACCTGGACGTTTGTCTTTTTTGCTCCGGAGGCTGCCGAAAGCGAAAACAGGTGCTTTTGAGGATGGAGTCCGCAGGAAAGCAGAGAGGGCCAAATTGTCTGGGGCATTTGAAAGGGTTCCAGGAGGCAGTGAGAACCAGCATTACTTTTCCCCGCTGGCACCTTTGCTGTGGCAGCAAAAGCTGGACGTTTCTCTTTTTTGCTCCGGAGGCTGCCGAAAGCGAAAACAGGTGCTTTTGAGGATGGAGTCCGCAGGAAAGCAGAGAGGGCCAAATTGTCTGGGGCATTTGAAGAGGTTCCAGGAGGCAGTGAGAACCAGCATTACTTTTCCCCGCTGGCACCTTTGCTGTGGCAGCAAAAGCTGGACGTTTGTCTTTTTTGCTCCGGAGGTTGCCGAAAGCGAAAACAGGTGCTTTTGAGGATGGAGTCCGCAGGAAAGCAGAGAGGGCCAAATTGTCTGGGGCATTTGAAGAGGTTCCAGGAGGCAGTGAGAACCAGCATTACTTTTCCCCGCTGGCACCTTTGCTGTGGCAGCAAAAGCTGGACGTTTGTCTTCTTTGCTCCGGAGGCTGCTGAAATCGAAAACAGGTGCTTTTGAGGATGGAGTCCGCAGGAAAGCAGAGAGGGCCAAATTGTCTGTGGCATTTGAAGAGGTTCCAGGAGGCAGTGAGAACCAGCATTACTTTTCCCCGCTGGCACCTTTGCTGTGGCAGCAAAAGCTGGACGTTTGTCTTTTTTGCTCCAGAGGTTGCCGAAAGCGAAAAAAGGTGCTTTTGAGGATGGAGTCCGCAGGAAAGCAGAGAGGGCCAAATTGTCTGGGGCATTTGAAGGGGTTCCAGGAGGCAGTGAGGACCAGCATCACTTTTCCCCGCTGCCACATTTGCTGTGGCAGCAAAAGTTGGACGTTTGTCTTTTTTGCTCCAGACAGCGGCGAAAGTGAAAAAAAGTTGCTTTTGAGGCTAGAGTCCGCAGGAAATCAGAGAGGGCCAAATTGTCTGGGGCATTTGAAGAGGTTCCAGGAGGCAATGAGGACCAGCATTGCTTTTCCCCGCTGGCACCTTTGCTGTGGCAGCAAAAGCTGGACGTTTGTCTTTTTTGCTCCGGAGGCTGCCGAAAGCGAAAACAGGTGCTTTTGAGGATGGAGTCCGCAGGAAAGCAGAGAGGGCCAAATTGTCTGTGGCATTTGAAAGGGTTCCAGGAGGCAGTGAGAACCAGCATTACTTTTCCCCGCTGGCACCTTTGCTGTGGCAGCAAAACCTGGACGTTTGATTTTTTTGCTCCGGAGGTTGCCGAAAGCGAAAACAGGTGCTTTTGAGGATGGAGTCCGCAGGAAAGCAGAGAGGGCCAAATTGTCTGGGGCATTTGAAAGAGTTCCAGGAGGCAATGAGGACCAGCATTACTTTTCCCCGCTGGCACCTTTGCTGTGGAAGCAAAAGCTGGACGTTTGTCTTTTTTGCTCCGGAGGTTGCCGAAAGCGAAAAAAGGTGCTTTTGAGGATGGAGTCCGCAGGAAAGCAGAGAGGGCCAAATTGTCTGTGGCATTTGAAAGGGTTTTAGGAGGCAGTGAGAACCAGCATTACTTTTCCCCGCTGGCACCTTTGCTGTGGCAGCAAAAGCTGGACGTTTGTCTTTTTTGCTCCGGAGGCTGCCGAAAGCGAAAACAGGTGCTTTTGAGGATGGAGTCCGCAGGAAAGCAGAGAGGGCCAAATTGTCTGTGGCATTTGAAGAGGTTCCATGAGGCAATGAGAACCAGCATCAATTTTCCCCGCTGGCACCTTTGCTGTGGCAGCAAAACGTGGACGTTTGTCTTTTTTGCTCCGGAGGCTGCCGAAAGCGAAAACAGGTGCTTTTGAGGATGGAGTCCGCAGGAAAGCAGAGAGGGCCAAATTGTCTGTGGCATTTGAAGAGGTTCCATGAGGCAATGAGAACCAGCATTACTTTTCCCCGCTGGCACCTTTGCTGTGGCAGCAAAACCTGGACGTTTGTCTTTTTTGCTCCGGAGGTTGCCGAAAGCGAAAAAAGGTGCTTTTGAGGATGGAGTCCGCAGGAAAGCAGAGAGGGCCAAATTGTCTGTGGCATTTGAAAGGGTTCCAGGAGGCAGTGAGAACCAGCATTACTTTTCCCCGCTGGCACCTTTGCTGTGGCAGCAAAAGCTGGACGTTTGTCTTTTTTGCTCCAGAGGTTGCCGAAAGTGAAAACAGGTGCTTTTGAGGATGGAGTCCGCAGGAAAGCAGAGAGGGCCAAATTGTCTGGGGCATTTGAAAGGGTTCCAGGAGGCAGTGAGAACCAGCATTACTTTTCCCCGCTGGCACCTTTGCTGTGGCAGCAAAAGCTGGACGTTTGTCTTTTTTGCTCCGGAGGTTGCCAAAAGCGAAAACAGGTGCTTTTGAGGATGGAGTCCGCAGGAAAGCAGAGAGGGCCAAATTGTCTGTGGCATTTGAAGAGGTTCCAGGAGGCAGTGAGAACCAGCATTACTTTTCCCCGCTGGCACCTTTGCTGTGGCAGCAAAAGCTGGACGTTTGTCTTTTTTGCTCCGGAGGTTGCCGAAAGCGAAAACAGGTGCTTTTGAGGATGGAGTCCGCAGGAAAGCAGAGAGGGCCAAATTGTCTGGGGTATTTGAAAGGGTTCCAGGAGGCAGTGAGAACCAGCATTACTTTTCCCCGCTGGCACCTTTGCTGTGGCAGCACAACCTGGACGTTTTTTTTTTTTGCTCCGGAGGCTGCCGAAAGCGAAAAAAGGTGCTTTTGAGGATGGAGTCCGCAGGAAAGTAGAGAGGGCCAAATTGTCTGTGGCATTTGAAGAGGTTCCAGGAGGCAGTGATAACCAGCATTACTTTTCCCCGCTGGCACCTTTGCTGTGGCAGCAAAACCTGGACGTTTGTCTTTTTACCACCGGAGGGCGCCGAAAGTGGAAAAAGGCACTTTTGAGGATAGAGTCCGCAGGAAAGCAGAGAGGGCCAAATTGTCTGGGGCATTTGAAAGGGTTCCAGGAGGCAGTGAGAACCAGCATTACTTTTCCCCGCTGGCACCTTTGCTGTGGCAGCAAAAGCTGGACGTTTGTCTTTTTTGCTCCGGAGGCTGCCGAAAGCGAAAAAAGGTGCTTTTGAGGATGGAGTCCGCAGGAAAGCAGAGAGGGCCAAATTGTCTGGGGCATTTGAAGAGGTTCCAGGAGGCAGTGAGAACCAGCATTACTTTTCCACGCTGGCACCTTTGCTGTGGCAGCAAAAGCTGGACGTTTGTCTTTTTTGCTCCGGAGGTTGCCGAAAGCGAAAACAGGTGCTTTTGAGGATGGAGTCCGCAGGAAAGCAGAGAGGGCCAAATTGTCTGGGGCATTTGAAGAGGTTCCAGGAGGCAGTGAGAACCAGCATTACTTTTCCCCGCTGGCACCTTTGCTGTGGCAGCAAAAGCTGGACGTTTGTCTTTTTTGCTCCGGAGGTTGCCAAAAGCGAAAACAGGTGCTTTTGAGGATCGAGTCCGCAGGAAAGCAGAGAGGGCCAAATTGTCTGGGGCATTTGAAGAGGTTCCAGGAGGCAGTGAGAACCAGCATTACTTTTCCCCGCTGGCACCTTTGCTGTGGCAGCAAAAGCTGGACGTTTGTCTTTTTTGCTCCGGAGGTTGCCGAAAGCGAAAACAGGTGCTTTTGAGGATGGAGTCCGCAGGAAAGCAGAGAGGGCCAAATTGTCTGGGGTATTTGAAAGGGTTCCAGGAGGCAGTGAGAACCAGCATTACTTTTCCACGCTGGCACCTTTGCTGTGGCAGCAAAAGCTGGACGTTTGTCTTTTTTGGTCCGGAGGTTTCCAAAAGCGAAAACAGGTGCTTTTGAGGATGGAGTCCGCAGGAAAGCAGAGAGGGCCAAATTGTCTGGGGCATTTGAAAGAGTTCCAGGAGGCAGTGAGAACCAGCATCACTTTTCCCCGCTGGCACCTTTGCTGTGGCAGCAAAACGTGGACGTGTGTCTTTTTTGCTCCGGAGGCTGCCGAAAGCGAAAACAGGTGCTTTTGAGGATGGAGTCCGCAGGAAAGCAGAGAGGGCCAAATTGTCTGGGGCATTTGAAAGAGTTCCAGGAGGCAGTGAGAACCAGCATCACTTTTCCCCGCTGGCACCTTTGCTGTGGCAGCAAAACGTGGACGTGTGTCTTTTTTGCTCCGGAGGCTGCCGAAAGCGAAAACAGGTGCTTTTGAGGATGGAGTCCGCAGGAAAGCAGAGAGGGCCAAATTGTCTGGGGCATTTGAAGAGGTTCCAGGAGGCAGTGAGAACCAGCATTACTTTTCCCCGCTGGCACCTTTGCTGTGGCAGCAAAACCTGGACGTTTGTCTTTTTTGCTCCGGAGGTTGCCGAAAGCGAAAACAGGTGCTTTTGAGGATGGAGTCCGCAGGAAAGCAGAGAGGGCCAAATTGTCTGTGGCATTTGAAGAGGTTCCATGAGGCAATGAGAACCAGCATCAATTTTCGCCGCTGGCACCTTTGCTGTGGCAGCAAAACGTGGACGTTTGTCTTTTTTGCTCCGGAGGCTGCCGAAAGCGAAAAAAGGTGCTTTTGAGGATGGAGTCCGCAGGAAAGCAGAGAGGGCCAAATTGTCTGTGGCATTTGAAGAGGTTCCATGAGGCAATGAGAACCAGCATTACTTTTCCCCGCTGGCACCTTTGCTGTGGCAGCAAAAGCTGGACGTTTGTCTTTTTTGCTCCGGAGGTTGCCGAAAGCGAAAACAGGTGCTTTTGAGGATGGAGTCCGCAGGAAAGCAGAGAGGGCCAAATTGTCTGGGGTATTTGAAAGGGTTCCAGGAGGCAGTGAGAACCAGCATTACTTTTCCCCGCTGGCACCTTTGCTGTGGCAGCAAAACCTGGCCGTTTGTCTTTTTTGCTCCGGAGGCTGCCGAAAGCGAAAACAGGTGCTTTTGAGGATGGAGTCCGCAGGAAAGTAGAGAGGGCCAAATTGTCTGTGGCATTTGAAGAGGTTCCAGGAGGCAGTGAGAACCAGCATTACTTTTCCCCGCTGGCACCTTTGCTGTGGCAGCAAAACCTGGACGTTTGTCTTTTTACCACCGGAGGGCGCCGAAAGTGGAAAAAGGCACTTTTGAGGATAGAGTCCGCAGGAAAGCAGAGAGGGCCAAATTGTCTGGGGCATTTGAAAGGGTTCCAGGAGGCAGTGAGAACCAGCATTACTTTTCCCCGCTGGCACCTTTGCTGTGGCAGCAAAAGCTGGACGTTTGTCTTTTTTGCTCCGGAGGCTGCCGAAAGCGAAAACAGGTGCTTTTGAGGATGGAGTCCGCAGGAAAGCAGAGAGGGCCAAATTGTCTGGGGCATTTGAAGATATTCCAGGAGGCAGTGAGAACCAGCATTACTTTTCCACGCTGGCACCTTTGCTGTGGCAGCAAAAGCTGGACGTTTGTCTTTTTTGCTCCGGAGGTTGCCGAAAGCGAAAACAGGTGCTTTTGAGGATGGAGTCCGCAGGAAAGCAGAGAGGGCCAAATTGTCTGGGGCATTTGAAAGGGTTCCAGGAGGCAGTGAGAACCAGCATTACTTTTCCCCGCTGGCACCTTTGCTGTGGCAGCAAAAGCTGGACGTTTGTCTTTTTTGCTCCGGAGGTTTCCAAAAGCGAAAACAGGTGCTTTTGAGGATGGAGTCCGCAGGAAAGCAGAGAGGGCCAAATTGTCTGGGGCATTTGAAAGAGTTCCAGGAGGCAGTGAGAACCAGCATCACTTTTCCCCGCTGGCACCTTTGCTGTGGCAGCAAAACGTGGACGTGTGTCTTTTTTGCTCCGGAGGCTGCCGAAAGCGAAAACAGGTGCTTTTGAGGATGGAGTCCGCAGGAAAGCAGAGAGGGCCAAATTGTCTGGGGCATTTGAAAGAGTTCCAGGAGGCAGTTAGAACCAGCATTACTTTTCCCCGCTGGCACCTTTGCTGTGGCAGCAAAACGTGGACGTTTGTCTTTTTTGCTCCGGAGGCTGCCGAAAGCGAAAACAGGTGCTTTTGAGGATGGAGTCCGCAGGAAAGCAGAGAGGGCCAAATTGTCTGTGGCATTTGAAGAGGTTCCAGGAGGCAGTGAGGACCAGCATTACTTTTCCCCGCTGGCACCTTTGCTGTGGCAGCAAAACCTGGACGTTTGTCTTTTTACCACCGGAGGGCGCCGAAAGTGGAAAAAGGCGCTTTTGAGGATAGAGTCCGCAGGAAAGCAGAGAGGGCCAAATTGTCTGGGGCATTTGAAGAGGTTCCAGGAGGCAGTTAGAACCAGCATTACTTTTCCCCGCTGGCACCTTTGCTGTGGCAGCAAAACCTGGACGTTTGTCTTTTTTGCTCCTGAGGTTTCAAAGCGAAAACAGGTGCTTTTGAGGATGGAGTCCGCAGGAAAGCAGAGAGGGCCAAATTGTCTGGGGCATTTGAAAGGGTTTTAGGAGGCAATGAAGACCAGCATTACTTTTCCCCGCTGGCACCTTTGCTGTGGCAGCAAAAGCTGGACGTTTGTCTTTTTTCTCCTGAGGTTTCCAAAAGCGAAAACAGGTGCTTTTGAGGATGGAGTCCGCAGGAAAGCAGAGAGGGCCAAATTGTCTGTGGCATTTCAAAGAGTTCCAGGAGGCAGTTATAACCAGCATTACTTTTCCCTGCTGGCACCTTTGCTGTGGCAGCAAAACCTGGACGTGTGTCTTTTTTGCTCCGGAGGTTGCCGAAAGCAAAAACAGGTGCTTTTGAGGATGGAGTCCGCAGGAAAGCAGAGAGGGCCAAATTGTCTGTGGCATTTGAAAGGGTTCCAGGAGGCAGTGAGAACCAGCATTACTTTTCCCCGCTGGCACCTTTGCTGTGGCAGCAAAAGCTGGACGTTTGTCTTTTTTGCTCCGGAGGTTGCCGAAAGCGAAAACAGGTGCTTTTGAGGATGGAGTCCGCAGGAAAGCAGAGAGGGCCAAATTGTCTGGGGCATTTGAAGATATTCCAGGAGGCAGTGAGAACCAGCATTACTTTTCCACGCTGGCACCTTTGCTGTGGCAGCAAAAGCTGGACGTTTGTCTTTTTTGCTCCGGAGGTTGCCGAAAGCGAAAAAAGGTGCTTTTGAGGATGGAGTCCGCAGGAAAGCAGAGAGGGCCAAATTGTCTGGGGCATTTGAAGAGGTTCCAGGAGGCAGTGAGAACCAGCATTACTTTTCCCCGCTGGCACCTTTGCTGTGGCAGCAAAAGCTGGACGTTTGTCTTTTTTGCTCCGGAGGTTGCCAAAAGCGAAAACAGGTGCTTTTGAGGATGGAGTCCGCAGGAAAGCAGAGAGGGCCAAATTGTCTGGGGCATTTGAAAGAGTTCCAGGAGGCAGTGAGAACCAGCATCACTTTTCCCCGCTGGCACCTTTGCTGTGGAAGCAAAACGTGGACGTGTGTCTTTTTTGCTCCGGAGGCTGCCGAAAGCGAAAACAGGTGCTTTTGAGGATGGAGTCCGCAGGAAAGCAGAGAGGGCCAAATTGTCTGGGGCATTTGAAAGAGTTCCAGGAGGCAGTTAGAACCAGCATTACTTTTCCCCGCTGGCACCTTTGCTGTGGCAGCAAAACGTGGACGTTTGTCTTTTTTGCTCCGGAGGCTGCCGAAAGCGAAAACAGGTGCTTTTGAGGATGGAGTCCGCAGGAAAGCAGAGAGGGCCAAATTGTCTGTGGCATTTGAAGAGGTTCCAGGAGGCAGTGAGGACCAGCATTACTTTTCCCCGCTGGCACCTTTGCTGTGGCAGCAAAACCTGGACGTTTGTCTTTTTACCACCGGAGGGCGCCGAAAGTGGAAAAAGGCGCTTTTGAGGATAGAGTCCGCAGGAAAGCAGAGAGGGCCAAATTGTCTGGGGCATTTGAAGAGGTTCCAGGAGGCAGTTAGAACCAGCATTACTTTTCCCCGCTGGCACCTTTGCTGTGGCAGCAAAACCTGGACGTTTGTCTTTTTTGCTCCTGAGGTTTCAAAGCGAAAACAGGTGCTTTTGAGGATGGAGTCCGCAGGAAAGCAGAGAGGGCCAAATTGTCTGTGGCATTTGAAAGGGTTCCAGGAGGCAGTGAGAACCAGCATTACTTTTCCCCGCTGGCACCTTTGCTGTGGCAGCAAAAGCTGGACGTTTGTCTTTTTTGCTCCGGAGGTTGCCGAAAGCGAAAACAGGTGCTTTTGAGGATGGAGTCCGCAGGAAAGCAGAGAGGGCCAAATTGTCTGGGGCATTTGAAAGGGTTTTAGGAGGCAATGAAGACCAGCATTACTTTTCCCCGCTGGCACCTTTGCTGTGGCAGCAAAAGCTGGACGTTTGTCTTTTTTCTCCTGAGGTTTCCAAAAGCGAAAACAGGTGCTTTTGAGGATGGAGTCCGCAGGAAAGCAGAGAGGGCCAAATTGTCTGTGGCATTTCAAAGAGTTCCAGGAGGCAGTTATAACCAGCATTACTTTTCCCTGCTGGCACCTTTGCTGTGGCAGCAAAACCTGGACGTGTGTCTTTTTTGCTCCGGAGGTTGCCGAAAGCAAAAACAGGTGCTTTTGAGGATGGAGTCCGCAGGAAAGCAGAGAGGGCCAAATTGTCTGTGGCATTTGAAAGGGTTCCAGGAGGCAGTGAGAACCAGCATTACTTTTCCCCGCTGGCACCTTTGCTGTGGCAGCAAAAGCTGGACGTTTGTCTTTTTTGCTCCGGAGGTTGCCGAAAGCGAAAACAGGTGCTTTTGAGGATGGAGTCCGCAGGAAAGCAGAGAGGGCCAAACTGTCTGTGGCATTTGAAGAGGTTCCATGAGGCAATGAGGACCAGCATCACTTTTCCCCGCTGGCACCTTTGCTGTGGAAGCATAACCTGGACGTTTGTCTTTTTACCACCGGAGGGCGCCGAAAGTGAAAAAAGGCGCTTTTGAGGATAGAGTCCGCAGGAAAGCAGAGAGGGCCAAATTGTCTGTGGCATTTGAAGAGGTTCCAGGAGGCAATGAAGACCAGCATTACTTTTCCCCGCTGGCAACTTTGCTGTGGCAGCAAAACGTGGACGTTTGTCTTTTTTGCTCCGGAGGTTGCCGAAAGCGAAAACAGGTGCTTTTAAGGATGGAGTCCGCAGGAAAGCAGAGAGGGCCAAATTGTCTGGGGCATTTGAAAGGGTTTTAGGAGGCAGTGAGAACCAGCATTACTTTTCCCCGCTGGCACCTTTGCTGTGGCAGCAAAAGCTGGACGTTTGTCTTTTTTCTCCGGAGGTTACCGAAAGCGAAAACAGGTGCTTTTGAGGATGGAGTCCGCAGGAAAGCAGAGAGGGCCAAATTGTCTGGGGCATTTGAAAGAGTTCCAGGAGGCAATGAGGACCAGCATCACTTTTCCCCGCTGGCACCTTTGCTGTGGCAGCAAAACCTGGACGTTTGTCTTTTTTGCTCCGGAGGCTGCCGAAAGCGAAAACAGGTGCTTTTGAGGATGGAGTCCGCAGGAAAGCAGAGAGGGCCAAATTGTCTGTGGCATTTGAAGAGGTTCCAGGAGGCAGTGAGGACCAGCATTACTTTTCCCCGCTGGCACCTTTGCTGTGGCAGCAAAACCTGGACGTTTGTCTTTTTACCACCGGAGGGCGCCGAAAGTGGAAAAAGGCGCTTTTGAGGATAGAGTCCGCAGGAAAGCAGAGAGGGCCAAATTGTCTGGGGCATTTGAAGAGGTTCCAGGAGGCAGTTAGAACCAGCATTACTTTTCCCCGCTGGCACCTTTGCTGTGGCAGCAAAACCTGGACGTTTGTCTTTTTTGCTCCTGAGGTTTCAAAGCGAAAACAGGTGCTTTTGAGGATGGAGTCCGCAGGAAAGCAGAGAGGGCCAAATTGTCTGTGGCATTTGAAAGGGTTCCAGGAGGCAGTGAGAACCAGCATTACTTTTCCCCGCTGGCACCTTTGCTGTGGCAGCAAAAGCTGGACGTTTGTCTTTTTTGCTCCGGAGGTTGCCGAAAGCGAAAACAGGTGCTTTTGAGGATGGAGTCCGCAGGAAAGCAGAGAGGGCCAAATTGTCTGGGGCATTTGAAAGGGTTTTAGGAGGCAATGAAGACCAGCATTACTTTTCCCCGCTGGCACCTTTGCTGTGGCAGCAAAAGCTGGACGTTTGTCTTTTTTCTCCTGAGGTTTCCAAAAGCGAAAACAGGTGCTTTTGAGGATGGAGTCCGCAGGAAAGCAGAGAGGGCCAAATTGTCTGTGGCATTTCAAAGAGTTCCAGGAGGCAGTTATAACCAGCATTACTTTTCCCTGCTGGCACCTTTGCTGTGGCAGCAAAACCTGGACGTGTGTCTTTTTTGCTCCGGAGGTTGCCGAAAGCAAAAACAGGTGCTTTTGAGGATGGAGTCCGCAGGAAAGCAGAGAGGGCCAAATTGTCTGTGGCATTTGAAAGGGTTCCAGGAGGCAGTGAGAACCAGCATTACTTTTCCCCGCTGGCACCTTTGCTGTGGCAGCAAAAGCTGGACGTTTGTCTTTTTTGCTCCGGAGGTTGCCGAAAGCGAAAACAGGTGCTTTTGAGGATGGAGTCCGCAGGAAAGCAGAGAGGGCCAAACTGTCTGTGGCATTTGAAGAGGTTCCATGAGGCAATGAGGACCAGCATCACTTTTCCCCGCTGGCACCTTTGCTGTGGAAGCATAACCTGGACGTTTGTCTTTTTACCACCGGAGGGCGCCGAAAGTGAAAAAAGGCGCTTTTGAGGATAGAGTCCGCAGGAAAGCAGAGAGGGCCAAATTGTCTGTGGCATTTGAAGAGGTTCCAGGAGGCAATGAAGACCAGCATTACTTTTCCCCGCTGGCAACTTTGCTGTGGCAGCAAAACGTGGACGTTTGTCTTTTTTGCTCCGGAGGTTGCCGAAAGCGAAAACAGGTGCTTTTAAGGATGGAGTCCGCAGGAAAGCAGAGAGGGCCAAATTGTCTGGGGCATTTGAAAGGGTTTTAGGAGGCAGTGAGAACCAGCATTACTTTTCCCCGCTGGCACCTTTGCTGTGGCAGCAAAAGCTGGACGTTTGTCTTTTTTCTCCGGAGGTTACCGAAAGCGAAAACAGGTGCTTTTGAGGATGGAGTCCGCAGGAAAGCAGAGAGGGCCAAATTGTCTGGGGCATTTGAAAGAGTTCCAGGAGGCAATGAGGACCAGCATCACTTTTCCCCGCTGGCACCTTTGCTGTGGAAGCAAAACCTGGACGTTTGTCTTTACCACCGGAGGGCGCCGAAAGTGAAAAAAGGCGCTTTTGAGGATAGAGTCCGCAGGAAAGCAGAGAGGGCCAAATTGTCTGTGGCATTTGAAGAGGTTCCAGGAGGCAATGAAGACCAGCATTACTTTTCCCCACTGGCAACTTTGCTGTGGCAGCAAAAGCTGGACGTTTGTCTTTTTTGCTCCGGAGGCTGCCGAAAGCGAAAACAGGTGCTTTTGAGGATGGAGTCCGCAGGAAAGCAGAGAGGGCCAAATTGTCTGGGGCATTTGAAGAGGTTCCAGGAGGCACTGAGAACCAGCATGACTTTTCCACGCTGGCACCTTTGCTGTGGCAGCAAAAGCTGGACGTTTGTCTTTTTTCTCCGGAGGTTGCCGAAAGCGAAAACAGGTGCTTTTGAGGATGGAGTCCGCAGGAAAGCAGAGAGGGCCAAATTGTCTGTGGCATTTGAAAGGGTTCCAGGAGGCAGTGAGAACCAGCATTACTTTTCCCCGCTGGCACCTTTGCTGTGGCAGCAAAAGCTGGACGTTTGTCTTTTTTGCTCCAGAGGTTGCCGAAAGCGAAAACAGGTGCTTTTGAGGATGGAGTCCGCAGGAAAGCAGAGAGGGCCAAATTGTCTGGGGCATTTGAAAGGGTTCCAGGAGGCAGTGAGAAGCAGCATTACTTTTCCCTGCTGGCACCTTTGCTGTGGCAGCAAAACGTGGACGTTTGATATTTTTGCTCCGGAGGTTCCCGAAAGCTAAAACAGGTGCTTTTGAGGATGGAGTCCGCAGGAAAGCAGAGAGGGCCAAATTGTCTGTGGCATTTGAAGAGGTTCCAGGAGGCAGTGAGAACCAGCATTACTTTTCCCCGCTGGCACCTTTGCTGTGGCAGCAAAACCTGGACGTTTGTCTTTTTTGCTCCGGAGGTTGCCAAAAGCGAAAACAGGTGCTTTTGAGGATGGAGTCCGCAGGAAAGCAGAGAGGGCCAAATTGTCTGGGGCATTTGAAAGGGTTCCAGGAGGCAGTGAGAACCAGCATTACTTTTCCCCGCTGGCACCTTTGCTGTGGCAGCAAAACCTGGACGTTTGTCTTTTTTGCTCCAAAGGCTGCCGAAAGCGAAAACAGGTGCTTTTGAGGATGGAGTCCGCAGGAAAGCAGAGAGGGCCAAATTGTCTGGGGCATTTGAAGAGGTTCCAGGAGGCAGTGAGAAGCAGCATTACTTTTCCACGCTGGCACCTTTGCTGTGGCAGCAAAACCTGGACGTTTGTCTTTTTTGCTCCGGAGGTTGCCGAAAGCGAAAAATGGTGCTTTTGAGGATGGAGTCCGCAGGAAAGCAGAGAGGGCCAAATTGTCTGGGGCATTTGAAGAGGTTCCAGAAGGCAATGAGGACCAGCATCACTTTTCCCCGCTGGCACCTTTGCTGTGGCAGCAAAAGCTGGACGTTTGTCTTTTTTGCTCCGGAGGCTGCCGAAAGCGAAAACAGGTGCTTTTGAGGATGGAGTCCGCAGGAAAGCAGAGAGGGCCAAATTGTCTGTGGCATTTGAAAGAGTTCCAGGAAGCAGTGATAACCAGCATTACTTTTCCCCGCTGGCACCTTTGCTGTGGAAGCAAAACCTGGACGTTTGTCTTTTTACCACCGGAGGACGCCGAAAGCGAAAACAGGCGCTTTTGAGGATAGAGTCCGCAGGAAAGCACAGAGGGCCAAATTGTCTGGGGCATTTGAAAGGGTTCCAGGAGGCAGTGAGAACCAGCATTACTTTTCCCCGCTGGCACCTTTGCTGTGGCAGCAAAACGTGGACGTTTGTCTTTTTTGCTCCTGAGGTATCCAAAAGCGAAAACAGGTGCTTTTGAGGATGGAGTCCGCAGGAAAGCAGAGTGGGCCAAATTGTCTGGGGCATTTGAAAGAGTTCCAGGAGGCAGTGAGAACCAGCATTACTTTTCCCCGCTGGCACCTTTGCTGTGGCAGCAAAAGCTGGACGTTTGTCTTTTTTGCTCCGGAGGTTGCCGAAAGCGAAAACAGGTGCTTTTGAGGATGGAGTCCGCAGGAAAGCAGAGAGGGCCAAATTGTCTGGGGCATTTGAAGATATTCCAGGAGGCAGTGAGAACCAGCATTACTTTTCCACGCTGGCACCTTTGCTGTGGCAGCAAAAGCTGGACGTTTGTCTTTTTTGCTCCGGAGGTTGCCGAAAGCGAAAACAGGTGCTTTTGAGGATGGAGTCCGCAGGAAAGCAGAGAGGGCCAAATTGTCTGGGGCATTTGAAAGGGTTCCAGGAGGCAGTGAGAACCAGCATTACTTTTCCCCGCTGGCACCTTTGCTGTGGCAGCAAAAGCTGGACGTTTGTCTTTTTTGCTCCGGAGGTTTCCAAAAGCGAAAACAGGTGCTTTTGAGGATGGAGTCCGCAGGAAAGCAGAGAGGGCCAAATTGTCTGGGGCATTTGAAAGAGTTCCAGGAGGCAGTGAGAACCAGCATCACTTTTCCCCGCTGGCACCTTTGCTGTGGCAGCAAAACGTGGACGTGTGTCTTTTTTGCTCCGGAGGCTGCCGAAAGCGAAAACAGGTGCTTTTGAGGATGGAGTCCGCAGGAAAGCAGAGAGGGCCAAATTGTCTGGGGCATTTGAAAGAGTTCCAGGAGGCAGTTAGAACCAGCATTACTTTTCCCCGCTGGCACCTTTGCTGTGGCAGCAAAACGTGGACGTTTGTCTTTTTTGCTCCGGAGGCTGCCGAAAGCGAAAACAGGTGCTTTTGAGGATGGAGTCCGCAGGAAAGCAGAGAGGGCCAAATTGTCTGTGGCATTTGAAGAGGTTCCAGGAGGCAGTGAGGACCAGCATTACTTTTCCCCGCTGGCACCTTTGCTGTGGCAGCAAAACCTGGACGTTTGTCTTTTTACCACCGGAGGGCGCCGAAAGTGGAAAAAGGCGCTTTTGAGGATAGAGTCCGCAGGAAAGCAGAGAGGGCCAAATTGTCTGGGGCATTTGAAGAGGTTCCAGGAGGCAGTTAGAACCAGCATTACTTTTCCCCGCTGGCACCTTTGCTGTGGCAGCAAAACCTGGACGTTTGTCTTTTTTGCTCCTGAGGTTTCAAAGCGAAAACAGGTGCTTTTGAGGATGGAGTCCGCAGGAAAGCAGAGAGGGCCAAATTGTCTGGGGCATTTGAAAGGGTTTTAGGAGGCAATGAAGACCAGCATTACTTTTCCCCGCTGGCACCTTTGCTGTGGCAGCAAAAGCTGGACGTTTGTCTTTTTTCTCCTGAGGTTTCCAAAAGCGAAAACAGGTGCTTTTGAGGATGGAGTCCGCAGGAAAGCAGAGAGGGCCAAATTGTCTGTGGCATTTCAAAGAGTTCCAGGAGGCAGTTATAACCAGCATTACTTTTCCCTGCTGGCACCTTTGCTGTGGCAGCAAAACCTGGACGTGTGTCTTTTTTGCTCCGGAGGTTGCCGAAAGCAAAAACAGGTGCTTTTGAGGATGGAGTCCGCAGGAAAGCAGAGAGGGCCAAATTGTCTGTGGCATTTGAAAGGGTTCCAGGAGGCAGTGAGAACCAGCATTACTTTTCCCCGCTGGCACCTTTGCTGTGGCAGCAAAAGCTGGACGTTTGTCTTTTTTGCTCCGGAGGTTGCCGAAAGCGAAAACAGGTGCTTTTGAGGATGGAGTCCGCAGGAAAGCAGAGAGGGCCAAATTGTCTGGGGCATTTGAAGATATTCCAGGAGGCAGTGAGAACCAGCATTACTTTTCCACGCTGGCACCTTTGCTGTGGCAGCAAAAGCTGGACGTTTGTCTTTTTTGCTCCGGAGGTTGCCGAAAGCGAAAAAAGGTGCTTTTGAGGATGGAGTCCGCAGGAAAGCAGAGAGGGCCAAATTGTCTGGGGCATTTGAAGAGGTTCCAGGAGGCAGTGAGAACCAGCATTACTTTTCCCCGCTGGCACCTTTGCTGTGGCAGCAAAAGCTGGACGTTTGTCTTTTTTGCTCCGGAGGTTGCCAAAAGCGAAAACAGGTGCTTTTGAGGATGGAGTCCGCAGGAAAGCAGAGAGGGCCAAATTGTCTGGGGCATTTGAAAGAGTTCCAGGAGGCAGTGAGAACCAGCATCACTTTTCCCCGCTGGCACCTTTGCTGTGGAAGCAAAACGTGGACGTGTGTCTTTTTTGCTCCGGAGGCTGCCGAAAGCGAAAACAGGTGCTTTTGAGGATGGAGTCCGCAGGAAAGCAGAGAGGGCCAAATTGTCTGGGGCATTTGAAAGAGTTCCAGGAGGCAGTTAGAACCAGCATTACTTTTCCCCGCTGGCACCTTTGCTGTGGCAGCAAAACGTGGACGTTTGTCTTTTTTGCTCCGGAGGCTGCCGAAAGCGAAAACAGGTGCTTTTGAGGATGGAGTCCGCAGGAAAGCAGAGAGGGCCAAATTGTCTGTGGCATTTGAAGAGGTTCCAGGAGGCAGTGAGGACCAGCATTACTTTTCCCCGCTGGCACCTTTGCTGTGGCAGCAAAACCTGGACGTTTGTCTTTTTACCACCGGAGGGCGCCGAAAGTGGAAAAAGGCGCTTTTGAGGATAGAGTCCGCAGGAAAGCAGAGAGGGCCAAATTGTCTGGGGCATTTGAAGAGGTTCCAGGAGGCAGTTAGAACCAGCATTACTTTTCCCCGCTGGCACCTTTGCTGTGGCAGCAAAACCTGGACGTTTGTCTTTTTTGCTCCTGAGGTTTCAAAGCGAAAACAGGTGCTTTTGAGGATGGAGTCCGCAGGAAAGCAGAGAGGGCCAAATTGTCTGTGGCATTTGAAAGGGTTCCAGGAGGCAGTGAGAACCAGCATTACTTTTCCCCGCTGGCACCTTTGCTGTGGCAGCAAAAGCTGGACGTTTGTCTTTTTTGCTCCGGAGGTTGCCGAAAGCGAAAACAGGTGCTTTTGAGGATGGAGTCCGCAGGAAAGCAGAGAGGGCCAAATTGTCTGGGGCATTTGAAAGGGTTTTAGGAGGCAATGAAGACCAGCATTACTTTTCCCCGCTGGCACCTTTGCTGTGGCAGCAAAAGCTGGACGTTTGTCTTTTTTCTCCTGAGGTTTCCAAAAGCGAAAACAGGTGCTTTTGAGGATGGAGTCCGCAGGAAAGCAGAGAGGGCCAAATTGTCTGTGGCATTTCAAAGAGTTCCAGGAGGCAGTTATAACCAGCATTACTTTTCCCTGCTGGCACCTTTGCTGTGGCAGCAAAACCTGGACGTGTGTCTTTTTTGCTCCGGAGGTTGCCGAAAGCAAAAACAGGTGCTTTTGAGGATGGAGTCCGCAGGAAAGCAGAGAGGGCCAAATTGTCTGTGGCATTTGAAAGGGTTCCAGGAGGCAGTGAGAACCAGCATTACTTTTCCCCGCTGGCACCTTTGCTGTGGCAGCAAAAGCTGGACGTTTGTCTTTTTTGCTCCGGAGGTTGCCGAAAGCGAAAACAGGTGCTTTTGAGGATGGAGTCCGCAGGAAAGCAGAGAGGGCCAAACTGTCTGTGGCATTTGAAGAGGTTCCATGAGGCAATGAGGACCAGCATCACTTTTCCCCGCTGGCACCTTTGCTGTGGAAGCATAACCTGGACGTTTGTCTTTTTACCACCGGAGGGCGCCGAAAGTGAAAAAAGGCGCTTTTGAGGATAGAGTCCGCAGGAAAGCAGAGAGGGCCAAATTGTCTGTGGCATTTGAAGAGGTTCCAGGAGGCAATGAAGACCAGCATTACTTTTCCCCGCTGGCAACTTTGCTGTGGCAGCAAAACGTGGACGTTTGTCTTTTTTGCTCCGGAGGTTGCCGAAAGCGAAAACAGGTGCTTTTAAGGATGGAGTCCGCAGGAAAGCAGAGAGGGCCAAATTGTCTGGGGCATTTGAAAGGGTTTTAGGAGGCAGTGAGAACCAGCATTACTTTTCCCCGCTGGCACCTTTGCTGTGGCAGCAAAAGCTGGACGTTTGTCTTTTTTCTCCGGAGGTTACCGAAAGCGAAAACAGGTGCTTTTGAGGATGGAGTCCGCAGGAAAGCAGAGAGGGCCAAATTGTCTGGGGCATTTGAAAGAGTTCCAGGAGGCAATGAGGACCAGCATCACTTTTCCCCGCTGGCACCTTTGCTGTGGCA